>NC_056737.1:383674555-383809555 GCF_019279795.1 Protopterus annectens | reverse complement strand
TAAGGCCCTTTTGGAGGATGTTCACATCACTAGGGTAATTTAAGACGTCACCCAGTTTGCAGTCATCTGCAAACTTGGACAGCCACAGACCACTGGTATTGGCTTGCACCTCAGAAAAGTATATCTCAAACAGTAGACCGATCCTTGGGGTACACTGCTTGTTACGGGTGTCACTCGCCAGGTCAGGAAGAAACAGGTGAACATTGTGGGTTCTTGTTCAAGCAGCTTTATTATATAAAAACACATCATAAACTAAGCGAAGTAACTTTAACTTATAAATAAACTTGCTATCAGGCATATAGATGTTAACACTCTGGCTGCACCTTCAAAATGGCACTGGAATCAACACATGCAGGGAATTTATATGCACACACAGTCTTTAGAAAAGCTTCTTAAAGGTAGAGCACACTTTGTTATTTTACATTCTCCCTCTTTGAGAAATGAGTCAGGCATTGTCACTGATATTAATAAATATGCAATTTACACAGGAATAATTTTCATCGTGCAATTACACAAAGCTAGGTACATATATACAACTATGTTCAAGTTGATGTGTATTTCACACTGAGCTTTGAGATGTGGTCATATTGTGTGACATAAAATCTGGGATCTGGTTTAGCAACTGGGATCATCTGCCAGAACAGGATCAGGAGTCAAAACATGCACTGGAACAGGTATCTCATCTAGACTGCTCTGAGAGTTAGAGGCTTTACAACAGAAGTAATGCTGTGATATTGGTTCTGCTACAGGAAGAAGGTGTCTCTGATTTCTCCTGTACTCCACACCCTCGGATCTAGCAAAATAGGACCTCGGCTCTGCACATATATTCGTTACTTGACCAATCTGGTCAAAACCCTTTGCTGTTTGTATCCTCACTGTCTCTCCTCTTTTCAACGGATGAAGAAATCTGCTCAATTTGTCATAGCTGAACTTTGGAAAAGAACACATTTTGAATAACTGGGCTCTAATGGCTTTGCTGTTCTTTGATTTAGGCCTCAATAAACTAGAACTGATAGGCAATGTTGTTCTGGTTTGCCTGGATAGAAGTCTGTGAACAGGTGAGCCAAGTATATCATCACGGGGTATGTTTCTGAGATTGAGTAAATAAAAAAAAAATCAGTATTATCACACTTTGACTTCTCAAGTAATTGCTTTGCACTCTGTACTGCACGTTCAGCAAGTCCATTTGATAGCAGATACTCTGGACTACTAGTAACATGTACGACGTTCCACTCTCTTGCAAATTTTTGACTGGGAAATTGGGTACCATTGTCTGAGATTCATTTCTGTGGACTGCAAAATGACATTTCAACTTAGTAATGACTGTGGTAGAAGTTAGATTAGGCAGTAGATCGATCTCAAACCAATTTGAATAGGAGTCTACCAGTACTATGTAATGTTGATTGTTCCACTTGAATATGCCAGTAGCTACTATAGACCAAGGTAATGCTGGAATTTGAATTAGCTGAAGTGGCTCTTTCTGCAAATGCGGTTTAGTACTGTTACATACTGAACTGGAAGCAAGAGCTCTATCAATGTGTTTTGCTAGAGAAGTCCAAAACACAAGTCCTCTCACCCTTCTTTTAGTAGATTCGGAACCTGGATGACCATGATGCAAAATCTGGATATACTCTGGTTGTAAGGAAGCAGGTATAATAATTTTAGGACCTTTGAAAATAATGCCATCTTCCATCAACTCATCGCTGTAAGGAAAGTAAGGTTGCACAGTGGGTGGTACACTAGATTGCTTTATTGGCCATCAAACACTGACGTAGTGATTGAACTTTTGCAAAACTGGATCAGTCACTGTATGATCTCGGAGATCATCAAGTCTTGTGGTAGAAAAATTACACACTTCCATGACATCAAAGTCAAAATTCTCTGCATCAAGCTGTTCCGTTGTATTTTTGGGTGATCTGGATAAGGTATCAGCCAGATAAAGAAGTTTACTTTTTGTATAGACCATTTTGAATTTGTCCTTTTGCAATTTAAGCATCATTCTTTGAAATCTCACTGGAGCTGAATGCATAGGCTTCTTTAAAATAGTAACCAGAGGTTGATGATCAGTTTCAATCTGGATATCTTGACCATACATATAATCATGAAACTTGGAACATGCAAGCACTATTGCCAAAAGTTCCTTCTCAATTTGAGCATACTGCATCTCAGTCTGGATAATGTTCTAGATGCGTAGGCTACTGGCCTGCCTTCTTGAAGAATAACTGCACCTAAACCAAATTTTGAAATATCTCAGGAAAGAGTCACTGATTTGTTGTCATCTTAATTGTTGTACCTTAATGTTGGTGGGGTAGCAATTATCTGCTTAAGAATTTCAAATGCATTCTGGTGCTGTTCTAGACATGACCAAGTAATATTTTTACATGTGAGCTCTCTCAAAGGTGCTGTCAATTCACTGTAGTCTGGTATAAACTTGCCTAAATAGTTGACCATACCAAGAAAACGTTGTAGGGCTTGAACATTATCTGGTGATGTCATCTCAAAATGGCTGCTTGCTTGGATGGTTCTGGTCTCAAGCCAATACTTGTAAATAAATGACCTACATATGTAACTTCTGGTAGTCTGAATTTGCACTTCAGAGGATTGAGTCTTAAGTTCACTTGACATGCTCTGTCGAGAACTCTCTTGAGATTTCTCTCATGCTCTGCCTCACCATTGCCTCCAGCCAATAAATCTACTATTATGGCACAGGGATAACCTGAAAAAATTTGCACCATTGCACAGTGAAAGACTTCACTTGCAGGATTAATTCCAAATGGCATCCTTAGGAATCTATATCTTCCAAATGGGGTACTGAATATCATCAGTAATGAAGATTTGCTATCAAGCATCACTTGCCAAAATGAACTCTTTGCATCTAAGACAGAAAAAACAGTGGCATTCGGGATCAGGGCAGCGACTTATTTGACTGTACACATAGGATGATGCAGTCTTTTCAATGCTTTGTTCAAATCTCTTGGGTCAATGCATATTCTGATTTCATCTGAGCCTTTTTTTATGTGCTGCTACCATGGACGACACCCACTCGGTAGGTTCTGTAACTGGACAAATTACACCTTGTTGCACCATCTTGTCCAACTGAGCTTTGACTTTATGCTGCATAAATATTGGAACTCATAGCTATCAGAACTCTTCTTGCTGGTCTGACCACTGGACTTATCTCTGCGTCTGATTTCATAGAATACACTACTGGAAGTTTTCCCAACTTGTCATCAAAAACATCAGTATACTCTGAAAAAATAGTGTTAGCTGGAACTCAGGCATGTGCTGATTTGATGAACTTCTTTGGTAAAAGAAAGCAGACTCATTCTCAAACTGTCTCTGAGACCCAATAATGACTGCACAGGTCTTTGAACTACATAGAATAATAAGCTATAACAGCTCACATTTAGTTGTTGATCAGCTCTGACCTTTGCAAAAGTATCTGCAGACTTAACATTACCCTTTGAACCAGTGTCTACTTTGAGCTCGGTAGATGTACCATTGATCTGGACAGTACAAAACACTTAATTTCTTGCCAGTAAATCTACTGCATCAATCTTTGCACCAATTACTGATACACCATCTACACAGAAAGTGGACTGCTGTAGGTATACTTGATTACTAATTTGATGGAGATTGTGTTGAATTCCAAATTTATATGGTTTAAAGGTACTATATACAAACAGTTGCAAGGTGTAGTAGTGGGGGCCACTTATGCTCCTATTTTTACGAACATCATATTGGCATATTGGGAACACAATTATGTGTTTGATAGTTCTTTTTTAGGGTCAGGGAGCCTGCATGGACAGTGCCTTGATGACATTGTATTATTTTGGAGTAATTCAGATGCTAAGTTAGAGGAATGTTTCTCATATATAAACAACACCGCAGATTTTTTTGACATTCACTATGACTAAATCCTATGACAGTATTACTTACCTTGATGTTCATCTAAAACCTGACTCTGTGAAAGGTTGTTTTATGTCAGCTTTGTACAGAAAACCCACTTATTCCAACTCTTTACTGAACTTCGAGAGTTGGCACCCGTTTCACCAGAAGAAAGCACTGGAGAAAGGGCAAATGGTGCAATTAACACGAATGGTGTCAGACATAGAGTCTTTTTTAGAATAATGTGTAATTTGGAAAGACATGTTGTTAAACAGAGGTTACCCCCTAGAACTTCTTGAAGGGGGTTTTCAAGAGGTATATCAAAAAAAGGAATGATTCTGCTTATATTCCCCTGTTGGGGATGAACAATGAGGTCATAAAGGCAAGTGTATCTAATGACACCCATTTTATTAGGGGTTGTATCTTAACCTACAACCAGGAGGATAGGTTAGTTAAAGAAATATTGTTTGCGAACTGGAAAATCCTGGCAACAGGTGGTTTAGACATGAATAAGATAGGACCTCAGCCGATTATTACCTTTAGGAGAGACAGGAACATAAAAACTATTTGGAATATCAACCAAGTGTTGGATGAGGTAGTCATAAAAATCTAAAGATGTCTAAATGTGGAAGATGTCCAAGTTGCCCATATATTTATGAAGGTGAATTTATAAGAATTATAAGGTATGGTAAGATAAAGTGTCCTTTTTGTTGTAATTGTAGGACAGATAGAGTGGTATATATCGCAACTTGTACTAAATGTCCATCTTTCTATGTGGGTAAGACCGAGAGAGAATTGAAAGATAGAGTATATGAACATCTAAGGGATAGTAAGAGGAGAGACACTGGTAATGCCCTATGGTGCCACATTGAATTGAATGAGGGACGTGATTTTTATTTTTTCATTATTTATGCAATGCATTTGGACTACAGATGGGGACCATGGAAAGTACAACTAGAGTGCAAAGAGGCCAAATGGCAGATTAGGACTAATAACTCTATCTCTTTGTCTTGTTTTCTTAAGTTAAGGGCATTAACATAGTAAGTGGTATCAATACCTTTTTATAATTTTTATGGTATTTGTTTCAACCGTGTTAAAGACTGTTTTATTTAATTTTATTTCGCCTTATTTTATTTCAACCACAGCACAACACATTTAATTATATTAATTTATTTCTAAATTCATATTTCTATTTTAGTAATATGTATGGGTTTCATATGTTGATAGAAGCTTTTTTTTCTTTTTGTCATTGTGTGAATTGTGCTATCACTTTAAATCCCAGAGATACAACATATTTTGTGAGGTTTTTGAGATTTTAAACGGAAGTGGTTTGTATTCCTTTTACTCTGATGAAGTCCCACGAACACAAGGGATGAAAGCACTTAGTTTAAGGAAAATGTGTTTCGAATAAACTTTGTTGTTTTTGAGGAAACGCTCTGAGTTGTTTTATGAGTGTGCATTTAGTGCACTTAGTGTTAAATAGACTGTGACAGTCTTCCATACCTTGGCTGCCTCCGGTTTTGTTCTTTTCTTGTTTGGGTTCCATGTTTTGGTTATCTCAGTGAAGGCTTTTGCAAATATACACGAACACACACATATACATGTGCTTGAAATCTATGCCAACACTTGTAATAGCACAACGCGCCTCTGTATAATTGAACTTCATGAACTAAGTCTTCTGGGCACTGTAATACTCTGACATCACTTTACTAAGTTACTTGCCTAGAAATTATTTTACTGTGCAAGCTGTTAATCTTAAAATTGACTGCAAAAGTTATTTATCATCATTTCAAGAGACCTTTCAAAATAACTGCACAATGCAAATAAGCTGGGTAATAGAAGCTGAGGCAAGGAATATTTTGAAGCAATTGTACTTTACGAATAAACTATTTTGAAGTAATTGCAATTTGCGAATAAACTGTTTCGAAGCAATTGTACTGTGCGAGTGAACTGAGCAGAAGAAGCTCAGAGCAAGAAACACTTCAAAATAATTGCATTTTGCGAATAACATTACACAACACACTGAAATTTCACAAAATAGCTGCACTTTGCCAAACACTCTGTAATGGCAGCACTCTGCAAATAGACACACCCATGCACAATAAACTTTTTGAAATGGCTGGATTTGACTGCACTTCACAAAATAGTTGCACTTTGCATACAACAAACTCTTCGAAATAAATGCACAGCAATAAACACACTGTAAGCACTTTTACATACTTTGAGATACTTTTAATAACTCTAGTTCTGCTATTCAAGGCTTCAATCAATGTGAAGTAGTAATTTTTGCCAAAACACATACAATTGCCTTGCTTTATTTATGCTCAATATACCCTTTTCTGCCCATTCTGTTATATTCATTTTGCTCATTTAATCTCTTTTTATGCTCTTTATACTTTCTTGTGGCTGTTTTAACTCTAGTAAAAAAATCCCAAACCTGGAAACACTGAGGTAAGATGCAGTGTTTATTCCAAACAGGAAAAAAATCACAAAGCTTTCAGGATCAACCCTTCATCAGTGTGTAAAAAAGAGATGAAATGCCTTCATTTAAATAGTAAATTCAAACCATAGGACTAATCTCATAACACAGTTGTATTAAGCACTTCAGTTTAAAGACATATATACAGGTAAAATGTTACTGAAAATCAGTGTAGCCATAAAATAAGTACAACATTTATCCACACAGGATGTTAGTTCAAAGTGAACTGTCTTCTTTTTAAAACAGGTTTAATACTACTGCTGTATTTAAACCTGGAAAACAATCAGCTTCTAAAAGTGTGATCCATGAGTATTCACATACTTCTAACTCATTATTAAGACCCCCCCCTTTTTTTCTGTCTGCCAGTCACTCTAAAGTTAAATGTATGTGTACTTCCTTTCTCCCTCATATGCTTACCCAAAGCATTAGTTGCTACCTCTCTATGTATTTCAGATTTGTGTTCAATAATTCTGTCCTTAAACATTCTTGTGCATTTCCCTATGTAGAATGCTTGACACACCTTACAGCATGCTATATACACAATGGCAGTGGTATTACAAGTTGCAAAACACCTGAAACTATATTTCTTCTTAGTGTTAGGATGTATGAATTCACAACTTGTATTTATATCATCGCAGCATGCGCAACTATAACAAGGAAATGTACCATGATTTCTACTTGTATTCAACTTTTTATTATTTTAAAGTCCTTATGGTATAATCTTTGTTTCATATTTGGACAGGTACGATATGAGAACATGGGGGCCTCTCCAACTATTCTGATTATCTCAGGCATGCTTTTGAGAATACTCCAATTGTTTCTAACAATATTCTTAACACCCTCAGATCTATGATTATATGTTGTGACATAGCGTATATTATTATTTTTAATAAAATTATGACCAGAATTAACATGGCTAGTATTACTAGGAAAGTGGGGTCTCATTTTGCCTGTTCTTTCCATAATAACTTCATCTATGTCTTAACAATGAGTTATTATAACCACAGTGTTTAAAATCTGCAGTCATTCTGTCCAGTTCCAATTTAAAGCTGGCCTCATCCATGTTTAGTTGACTGGCTCTTAGCATTTGTCCTTTGACTATACCCTTAAAAGTATGTGTGGCTTGCATACTATTTCTGTTGACATATCAGTTGGAGTGTATCTCTTTTGAAGTATTAACATCGCCACTACATTTAGTTAGACTAACATCCAGATAATTGATGGTATCTACAGAAAACTGGGCTGTAAATTTCAAAAAGTTAGTGGTTTTATTTAAATATTATATATATGCTTCAAGTTCAGCATCACCAGCCCACATTTTCTAGTAATACTAGGCATGTTAATTCTGGTCATAATTCTACTAAAATAATAATATACACTATGTCATGACATATAATCGTAGATCAAAGGGTGTTAAGAATATTATTAGAAACAATTGGGGTATTCTCAAAAACATGCCTGTAATAATCAGAATAGTTGGAGAGGCCCCATGTTCTCATAGGTTCATAGGTTAGTACTAAGCTAACTGCCCTTGCGAGCCATTTTAAGCCTAGCCAATTATCCCTTGTAAGACTCAAACCCTGCACCTTGGGTTTGTAAGGCAAACACCTTAGCCATTAAGCCACCTTGCCAACCCCAGATTGCACCTGTACAAATGTGAAACAAAGATTATCCTATAAGGACTTTAAAAGTAATAAAAAGTTGAATATAAGTAGAAACGGTATATTTCCTTGTTATAGTTGCATATGCTGTGATGATATAAATACAAGTTGTGAATTTATACATCCTAACACTAAGAAGGAATATACTTTCAGGTGTTCTGCAACTTGCAATACCACTGCCATTGTGTATATGGCATGCTGTACACTGTGTCAAGCATTCTGCACAGGGAAATACACAAGAAGATTGAAGGACAGAATTACTGAACACAAATCTGAAATACGTAGAGAGGTAGCAACTAATGCTTTGGGCAAGCATATGAGGTAGAAAGGAAGTACACATACATTTAACTTTATAGGTTCATAGGTGTGTACTAGGCTAATGGCCCTGGAGCCTTTATAAGCCTAGCCCATAGGTGTCATGCCACCTGAGCTTAGTTCCCAGTGCCTATGTCGAGTAGAGCCACTGGAGTGATCCCCGGGGTGAATTTTCTATTTCCCATCCACTCATCTATATTTCTCTTGAAGAGGGCCATTGAGGTGCTCTGTTTGACATGTATGGGAAGTCTATTCCATAGCATGGTCAGTCTCTGGGTTATGAACCTGTCCCTCCAGCATGTTCTGTTGATTGTGGTAATGAGGTAGAGGTCTCTGGAGCATGTGGTGTGGAGGGATTAGGATTTCTTTAGATGTAGCATTTCTAACAGAGCTGGGTCAGACATGGCTTTGTAAGTCAAGCAGAGATTGCTTCTAAGTAGGCCATATGGGACAGAGAATAATTGGAGTTTTTTTAGTCTGTCCATATAGAACAAGTGTTTAAGGCCTAGAATCCTCTTTGTGAGGTACTTTTGTGGCCTCTCCAGTTGTTGTAGTTGTCTAGTGAGGTACATGCCAAATGGGGCATTGTACTCAATGATTGACCTAATGAGGGAAGGGTAGAGGGAGACAATGACCTCTTTCTTCCTGGATGCAAAATGTAATGAGATGTGCTACATAGAAGGAGTTTCTGACCACAGTGGCAATGTGGTGGTCAAAACAGAGGTTGTTGTCAACCTGTGTTCCCAGATCTCTTATAACACCTTCTGTGTTCAGTGGACTGCCATTGGTGTGGTAATTTATGGGAACTGGGTTTTTCCCAAAGTAGATGACGACACATTTTTTGGCATTGAGCATAAGGCCATGGCTCTGACACCAGTCGTTGGTCTCATTGAGGCCTTTCTGTAGGATATCAACATCACTTGGGGAGTTAATAATAGGTCCCAACTTGCAAACTTTGTCAGCCAGAGTCCCTTCATGTTGGCCTGGACTTCAGGGAAGTAGATACCAAACAGGAGGGGACCCAGGACTGAACACTGTGGGACTCCACTTTTGACTGGTCAGCAGTCTGACTTGGAGTCAGCTACTTTCACACTGTGGGATCTATCTGTGAGCCAGTTTGCAACCCACCTAGTGATATATGGGTTGATGCCTAGCTTAGTGAGTTTTTCTATGATTCCTGAGTGGAGAATGGTATCAAAGGCCTTGGCCAGATCACAGTAGGCTGCATGAACCACCTTGCCTTCATCCACAGCTCTGATGATTGACTCAAAGAAGTTGACCAGGTTGAGCAGGCATGATCTGCCCTTCAAAAAACCAAACTGTGTGGGATCCAGAGTTTGGAGATTCCCTATATCCTTCTTTATTAGGTCCATGATGATGCTTTCCATAGCTTTGCATATCAGACTCATCAGGCTAATGGGTCAATAGTTCCCAGGGTCTGTAATCACTCCTCCTTTGTAGAGAGGGATGACTGTAGCAGTGCACCATTCAGTAGGGACAAAGCCTGAGCTGGGGCTGTGATTGAACAGGGAACACAGGTGAGGTGCCAGTTCACTCTGTAGTTCATGTAGAACACAGCCAGGGATATTTTCAGGTTCCATAGAAGCTGTATTCTTGGCCTTGGACAGTGCTGTTTTAACCTGTGCAGCAGTAATACTGGGTGCCTGGCAATTTGCTGGTATTGTGATTGTTCCTTTGGGGGGGGGGAGTAAAGTTGGCACTGAATCTGTCGGCCAGTATATTGGTAATATCTGTTGGCTCGGTATTGGAGGTACCATTGTGCAGTAGCTCAGAGCAAATCTGGGTATTGCTGTGGAGATTCTTTACATAACTATAGAACGCCTTGTGGTTGTCTTTACTATGTGCTGCAATCCTGTTCTCATACCTAGCTTTAGAGGATTTGATGAGGGATCTCATCTTTTTGTTGAGGCTGATAAGGGAGTTGTTCCTCTGCGTCAGTTTCCTCCTTCTGTTGTAGAGTTTGTTTATGACAGGGGACCACAAGATTGGCTTCCTTTTTTTGGAGGAGAGCATCTTGGTTCTATTTTGTATGGCGAGATCCATGCATTTGTGTATGTGTTTGTATAGTGCATTGGTCTATGATTCAGCGGCCATGCAGCTATTCTCCATTTGCATGGCCGCCAAATCATACACCAATGCACTGTACATTGGTCTATGATTCGGCGGCCATGCAGCTATTCTCCATTTGCATGGCCGCCAAATCATACACCAATGCACTGTACATTGGTCTATGATTCGGCGGCCATGCAGCTATTCTCCATTTGCATGGGTGCCGTGAAGTTAGCCACCTCTGTTTTTAGGAGCACAAAGTTAGCTTTGGATACGTTTTTCATGGTGGTTACCTTTGCGGGAGATGGGGGTGGGAAGGATGTGTATTTCCAAGGTGATTAGTTTGTGGTCAAATCTAACCAGGGAGGAGCTGACTATTGGTTTAGAGCAATGGTCGCCCATGTTAGTAATGACAAGGTCAAGGATGTTGCTACCTCTAGTGGGGGTAAGAATGAGCTGGTCCAGGGCATTGGAATTTATGAATTCCAGGAAATGTTGGGCAAGTGTATTGGTACATGAGTAGTTTTCCCAGTTAATGGAGGGGTAGTTGAAGTCACCCAGTATGAGAGTGTTAGGATGGACCCTAATTTTCTCCAGGGTGCTTAGGAATGTGGAGTGTGAGTCTTGGGACATGGTCGGGGACCTATAGCAGGCTATGACCTGAATTGCTGTCTTACCCAATGTTAGCTGACCTGAAGTATCTCGGATGCATTATGTTGGGCTACCAGTCTGGAGGTGTGCACATCCCTTATGAATATGGAAACACCACCGCCTTTGGAGCCATGGTCCAAGTTCTGGGGCAAAAAGATGTGGAATGAGTTATAGCCTGTTAGTGCAGGGGTGCTTTCTGCTGCTTTAAACCAGGTCTCTGTAACAGCAGAAATGTCAATGTTCTCCATTTTAAGGAGTGCTTCCAGTGAGTGCATTTTGAGATTTAGACTTCTAGCATTGAGCAGCATGACCCTCAGATTGCATTTGTTTGTAGCTGTTATGGTGGTAATTTTGTCTTTTGAACACCATCTAAAAAAGGCACTATAGGGGTGGCAAGAGCCTTGGCCATTATCCGGAAGCCCATGGGTGACAGATGCAGGCCATCTCTGGCAAAGCATCAAGGTCTGTCAATCATGTCATCCCAGGCAGACAAGATACTGGATCCCCTTAGAATGACACCAGAAACTTAGCCAGTTGTTGAAATCAATAATTTTCTGCTTGTACTGTGGTATAATTCTGGGTGATGGTAGGATGCTGCTCAGGGCTAGGGTCATACCCACCTGGTCAACATAATCCGAGAGCTCCTTCATGTCTCTTTTCATGTAGTCCAGGGAGGTACATCTCAGGTCATTCACACCCACATGTACAATGACAGAGTCATATTTCTACCTGTTGTTGAGGGACCTGAGTGTGTGCGTTATGTGGCAAATCATGGCACCTGACAGGCAGCTGACTGTTACTTTCTCTTTATTCACCCTAGTGAGTGGGACATCAGTGTGCCTCACTATCAAGTCACCTATGACTAGTGTGTTGGACATGCTGTTTTGCCTTAGGGGCTTTGGACATGCCGTTTTGCCTTAGGGGCTTTGGTTGAGTGGCACACTGTTTAGGAGAGTTATGTATCTCGTGATTATTGTTGTGTTGTGGTGGTCAAGTGCGTTTCTGCCTTGGAGGTCTCTGCTGTTTGTGATTGACATCAGACATCTGACAGAAGAAAAAAAGGGAGGATCTTAACAATGAGTTAGAAGTATGTGAATACTCATGAATCAAAACTTTTAGAAGCTGATTATTTTCCAGGTTTAAATACAGCAGTAAACATTAAACCTATTTTAAAAAGAAAACAGTTAACTTTGAAATAACATCTTGTTTTACTTATTTTATGGCTATACTGATTCTCAGTAACATTTTACCTGTATATATGTCTTTAAACTGAAGTGCATAATACAAATGTGTCTGATTAGCCTTATGGTTTGAATTTACTATTTAAATGAAGGCATTTGATCCCTTTTTTTACACACTGATGAAGGGTTTTCCCAAAAGCTTTGTGATATTTTTCCTGTTTGGAATAAATGCTGCATTTTTACCTCAATGTTTCCAGGTTTTGAATTTTTTTACTACTGTTTTGCATTTTGTATCCTGCCTGGTTTACCTACGTGCTGTTGTTGTTTCTTTGGATTTTTGCCCGTTTTAACTCTAAACTTGCTCGTTTTACTTTAAACATGCTCATTATATCAAATAACTTTATTTCAAACATTTCGTTTGATTAATGAGCTTTTTTATGCTTCTGTTTTGCTTAAAAAATGTTTCTGTTTTGTTTGTTTGCTTAATAATATGTTCTGTGCCTTGTAATGCTCTGTTTTATCTCTTTTAATAAATAAATATTTTTATGCTTATTTTCTTTGCCTTTAGCTTGCTTCTGTTCCTTTTTTGCTGTCAATTCACTTAGTTTGCCTTCATCATTACCTCTGCACCTCATGGCTCTGAAGGACTATCCCGGTTCTGACACCAGGTCACTCGTCAGGTCAGGAAGAAACAGGCAAACATTGTGGGTTCTTGTTCAAGCAGCTTTATTATATACAAACACATCATAAACAAAGATAAGTAACTTTAACTTATAAACAAACGAGCTATCAGGCATATAGATATTAACACTCTGGCTGCACCTTCAAAATGGGACTGCAATCAACACGTGTAGGGAATTTATATGCACACGCAGTCTTTAGAAAAGCTTCTTAAAGGTACAGCACACTTGTTATTCTACAGTAACTGTACTACTAGAGGTGGCTTCCCCTGTTTTGATAGAGTGGGTTCTATCAGTGAGCGAGTTAGCTACCCATCTGGTAACATATGGGTTGATGCCTAGCTGGGAGAGTTTATATATTATGCCCAAGTGGGGAATAGTGTCAAAGGCTTTGGCTATGTCAAGGTAAACATTGTGCACCATCTACCTCTCATCCATGGCTTTGGTGACTGTTTCAAAGAAGTCAATCAAGTTTAACAGGCATGATCTCCCTTTGGCAAAACCAAACTGTGTGGGGTCGAGCGTTTGAGGATTGCCAATGTCCTTGTTTATAAGGTCCACGATAATGCATTTCATGGCTTTGTAGATAGGGTTAGTTAGGGTGCTGGGCCTATAACTGCCTGGGTCAGTAGATGCTCCACCTTTGCGTAGAGGGATGACAGTGGCTGTCCTCCATTTGGTTGGGATGAAGCTGGTGCTCAGGCTTTAGTTGAATAGGGAGTCTAATGGAGCTGAGAGCTCATGCCTGACTTCATGTAGGATACAGCCAGGGATGTTGTTGGGTCCCATGGACAACACTGTATTTTTTTGCCTTTGAGAGGATATTAAAGACCTGCTCCCTGGTGATGAGGGGAGGGGGTAGGTGCTGGGGATATATTTAAAGAGGTTGTAGACAACTCACTAAATTTCCATTTCACCGAAAAAGAACTCAGCCACACAAAATGGCTGAAAGTCTATTTAATCAAATTTAAAAAAATACCCAAGGCAAGCCCCCTCCCCACAGCCTCATACAGATATGTAGAAAAGTGAAAATACCTTACACAAGAAATCCTAGTGTCCTATCACAGAACGCATGCTTACAACCTTAAACAATATTTATTACATGACTGGCTGGCCTTTTTCTCTTTCGGTTAACTGATTGTACTCTTTCCCCTGCTCTCTAAGCCAAAAGTAGTTTGTTCCCCTTCTTTCTGCAAACTTTCCTGTACCCAGGTTGTTTGCTGTGAAACTGTAGCTCTCTTAGGATAGCTCACCTGTAGATTCATAGTGTTTTTCAGTACTTTAAGCCTTTATAACAGCTCTACTGTAACTGCAAACTGATGGAGTAGCATAAACCTTGTGCTTCCAAAGCATGTGTTAGACTACTGTTCCTATTAAATAGCATTCTTCACTGATAGCTTAACAGCTAAAGGCTACTTCTGCAGGTGTTAGGCACATCACACAATGGCAAAACACTTCCACTCATCTGTTTATATTTATACTGGGAGGGCTCCAACTTCACACTCCTCTGCTTATATAGATCAACTCCACAGTTGCACTGACAAGGGAGAAAACACCACAGAAAGTGAATCACTGCCAGTGGGAATGTAGACACTACACTGGCAGAGATCCTGCAGCATGGAATTGAATATTGTGATCCATCTACAAAAGACTTCACTAAAAATATTGTGAATAGCTAAGAACTGCACTGCTCTTACCTCTCTGAGCTCAGGAAATGCAGGTTTTGTAAAAAAAAAAAAAAAAAGTTTCCTTCACTGCAACTGTATGCCTTTCCAGTAGATAATTAGTCTCAGTCTACAAGCAAATGTCTCCCAAGAAAAGAGGTTCAGTTTTAGGCCAGAATCTCAATTAATCTCTACACTGTTGTATGCAGCCCCCATACTCATCCTGTTACAATAAAATTGCCAGATATGCTACAAACTTACCAGCTAGTTCCCACCATTGCCTTGCACTCAAGCAAGTCAACTGGCTAGAGCTCTCCCAACTCCTTCACTACACACAGTTAGCAATGGCCCATAAAATCTTCTTTGACCCTGAGAAAACACCTGCCCTACAAACACTTTTTCAACCTCATACCACTAACAGACCATTATGCTGCACATACCATCTAAAAATCTACGTATCCAAAAATCAATCAGGTGATTCCCTCTTAACAAACTACATAGGAAAAATCTGGAATGAACTGCCAGAAAACATTATTACTCCAAAAACAAATGGTTCTGCCACCAATTCTACTTAAAAACACTTAAAACTTGAAAACTTTAATAAAATATACGATAAGATAAAATAAAATAAACACACTGGCTCATAAACCGGATAAGCGCTTTCGGTATAATACCTTTATCAAATTCTAAATGTTTGCCAGTGAAACTTCTTAAATACCTTCATTTCCTAGTGTTCACTCACTTAGATGCATTTAGTAACCATAGCAGCATACTTCTAATTATGTCATTTTGAGTGCTGAAGAGCTTTCCCTTTTAGTGCAGGTTTTAAAGGGACAAATGCTTATGGTTACTAAATGCATCTAAGTGAGTGAACACTAGGAAATGAAGGTATTTAAGAAGAAGTTTCACTGGCAAACATTTAAGATTTGATAAAGGTATTATACCGAAAGCGCTTATCCGGTTTATGAGCCAGTGTGTTTATTTTATTTTATCTTATCATCGTATATTTTATTAAAGTTTTCAAGTTTTAAGTGTTTTTAAGTGGAATTGGTGGCAGAACCATTTGTTTTTGGAGTTTTATATTTTGATGTGCTCTGCCTTTGGTGACGCTACTTCTTTTTTTGCCAGAAAACATTATTACCACTGTATCCCTAGCTCAATTCAAAACAACTCTGTAAAGCCACCTCTTAAACAAATAGCTATGTCCTTGCTATACCCCTGACTAATAGATACCTCTCAGACTCTATCAGCCACCTCTCAATCTCTAGCCTTGCCACTACATCAGAATAACCTACAGTCTTTCTATCCTCATGCCTTCCTCAGTATATTCTACCTGCTACTTGCCCATCATCAACTCTCAATATTAACATTGATATCAGAAAGAAATATCTCTGTCTTCACAATGTAGCTATTTATATACTTTGTAAATATTGAATGTTTATTTGAACCTTTGGAATGCCCATTGTTTTGTTCATTTCAAACTTTGGAATGCCCATTGTTTTATAACATTGTAATGTTATATACTTTGTAAATACTGGTTGTACATTTGAAACTTTGGAATGCCCAGTGTTCTATAACATTGTAATATTTGTTTATAATATGCCGTTAACTTTTGTTTTTACAGAGTTTCTAACTTCCTCATGCATGTACAGAATTAGACTAAATAGGATCTAGCACATTGAACTATGTACACTTGTACTGTTACTGTCACGCTGTTTGTTCTATTTGGAGCTTTTTTCCAGGGGCTCCACTGAAAAAGGACATGTGTCCTGTTGGACTTTCCCGGTAAACAAATGTAAAATAAAAATAATAAGTAATAAAAACGTGGTCACTAGTAAACTAGAGCAGAAACTTGATCAGATGCACTTGAAGTTGATTAAAATTGCATGCTCACTGAAGGAATACATTAGAATCAATAACAAAAGGTCAGACACTATGGGAAAAGTTGTAAGTTCTCATTCTGATGAAATCCTGCAGTTCCAAAAAGCAAACCAGGAAACCAAGGAGATGATGGTGGATTAGGAAAACCAAGGAGATGATGGTGGATTAGGAACCTTAGCAAGAAGGTGGAGGAATGAAATTAACTGAGCTAGAGGATAAAGCAAACAGGGAAAATTTGAGATTCAACTTAATCCTTGAAAGAACTGAGGGTAAAAATTCATGCAAGAGCAGATTAGTAGCTGGACTGGCATACTGACTCCTGCTGAGATAATAACAGAAAGAGTGTAGCAAGTTTATACTCTATTAGTAAGAAGAAAATCAGACAATAATAGATGTGCACTTACTTTACAAATTGTTACTTAAGTATCTGGTTTTGCTACTAAGAGTTGTGCTTGCTCTTGTTTGAATTGTTCATTGTTTATATGTTCATTATAGTGTTACTTATGTGAAAGGAGGGAGGAGGAGGAGTTATATTGCGTAGTGCTACTTACTGATTGAGAGTATGATCACGTATAATTTGCAGGAAAAAGATACCCTCTTGCACATATGGGTTAGTCCTTATTTCCAAACATGTTGATAATACCTTCTATAATTTTTTGGATAATTTTGATTTCACATACAAGGTCATTAAAATATGGGAGCCTGGTATTTAGTGATTACATCTTGAGTAGACAATTACTATATTAAGATTAATGCCCTGGAATGTAAGTGGCCTAGTAGAAGTAAACAGGCAGTGATTCTAATGCATCTCTGGAAGCCAAGAACAAGTAACATAATCTTGTAAGAAAGTAATTTAGAGGGAAGAGAAGATCTGCCATTTTTTTAAAAGGGTTCAGAAAGGGATATTATGCTGGAGTGAGTGACAGGAAAATAGGTGTAATCATTTTAATCAATAAAGGAAATCCATTGATACTAGAAAAGAAGTTAATGGATAAAGGAGGCAGATACATAGCCATCCAGGGGACTGGCCAGGGGAAGAGTTACATTATCTTCAATGTGTGTGCCCCCCCCCCCCCCAAAGCCTCAGTAAATTAGTTATAATCTATGATCTCTGAACTGGTAGATTTCAGCAAGGCATATTTATAATGCCAAGAGACTGGAATATTGTCTGTAACACTGAGAATGTGTTGGAGGTGGGTCCAAAAAGGTCACTGTTCAAAGGGAAAGAAAGTTTTTAAGAAACTGCATTTGGACTGGAAGATGTTATTATGAATGGAGTCAAGGGGGATTTATCTATTATCCTCCTAGATTTAGAAAATGGGCACAGTAGGACAGATTTTAACTAACACAGGAGCATTTGCATCTGGTCAGGGTGGTTGAGGTGCATCTAATTGCCTTGTCAGATCATGCTCCAGTTGTAGTGGGCATTATCACATTGAATTAAGCAGAATACATCACTGAAATTTCCTCACATATCTTTTAAAACAAGGGGATTAAAATTTGTGTGACTGAATCATTGATGATAATGCTGTAGATATGCAACCCTGGGAGGAAAAATATGGCTGAGGTCTGGGACAAGTTTAAATGGGAATTCAGACAGAGAATAGTAATAAAGGAAAGTGAAATCTGAGAAAATTCAAGGAATTCAAATAGGGACAACACAGCAATGGTTAAAAGGTTAAAAGATTACAAGAGAAAGTAGGGAGTTTGGACAAGGAGGAACCAAAGCAACTAGCAGAGGCTAAGAGAGAATTAAATGGATATCAATGCAAGTTGAATGACATACAAAATTGTTTAGGCAGCTACTGTTTGACAATAATCCTACAACTCAAAAAATCCTAGCTAGAACAGTTTGACAGCAAAACTATGAAAGGGCAGTGGCTAACCTTAGGCATACAAGCATGTGGAGACTAACTAGGGACCTAGATGAGATATTAGATACTTTTAAAACTTATTACATAGAGTAATATAAATATAGTTACCTACTGAAGATGGCAGCAAAGAACACAAAAGCTATTTTATTTTAACAAAATATCAAAATTTGCCACACACTTGTCCTACTGCATCCACCACTGTCAGCCCATAAAACAGCTTTCCTGGCTGGAACTCCCTAGCACTTTAGCTATAAGCCAACTTCTTCTAGCTCACCAAATACTGTGCCAATCTGACAAAACTCCAGCCTTACAAGACCTGATCACCCTCTACTCCAATAACCGAGAACTTAGATCTACTAACAAGGCACTAATTGTAATCTCCAAAAAGCCATTACAGCTCTGGTGACTCCCGGTATTATAGCAACATTGCCAAGACTTGGAACTCCCTACCACTACAAACTGGGGTAAAACCTAACAAAACCATCTTCAAAAAACAGCTTATTTCCCACCTAAACAACTCCTGGGCATGCAGCTGCCTAGCACCTGGCTGACATATTCTAACTCCTTTCCCCTACCCACTATCCCACCTCTTTAAAACTCCCACAGATGCACTATATATTATCACACATTACTTGTAACTGCCTAGCACCTGGCTGACATATTCTAACTCCTTTCCCCTACCCACTATCCAACCTCTTTAAAACTCCCACAGATGCACTATATATTATCACACGTTACTTGTAACTGCCTAGCGCCTGGCTGACATATTCTAACTCCTTTCCCCTACCCACTACCCAACCTCCTCTTTAAAACTCCCACAGATGCACTATGTATTATCAGACGTTACTTGTAACTGCCTAGCACCTGGCTGACATATTCTAACTCCTTTTCCCTACCCACTATCCAACCGCCTCTTTAAAACTCCCACAGATGCACTATATATTATCACGTTACTTGTAACTGCCTAGCACCTGGCTGACATATTCTAACTCCTTTCCCCTACCCACTATCCAACCTCCTCCTTAAAACTCCCACAGATGCATTATGTATTATCAGACGTTACTTGTAATTGCCTAGCACCTGGCTGACATATTCTAACTCCTTTCCCCTACCCACTATCCAACCTCTTTAAAACTCCCACAGATGCACTATATATTATCACACGTTACTTGTAACTGCCTAGCACCTGGCCGATACATTCCAACTCCTTTCCCCTACCCACTATCCAACCTCCTCCTTAAAACTCCCACAGATGCACTATATATTATCACATGTTATTTGTAACTGCCTAGCACCTGGCTGACATATTCTAACTCCTTTGCCTTACCCACTATCCAACCTCCTCTTTAAAACTCCCACAAATGCACTATATATTATCAGACGTTACATGTAACTGCCTAGCACCCGGCTGACATATTCTAACTCCTTTCCCCATACCACTATCCATCCTCCTCTTTAAAACTCCCACAGATGCACTATATATTATCACACATTACTTACCAACTCACTGCCGTCTACTCCCCACTGTCCCATCTATACCCACTAACTCTCCCCTAGACTAAGTTGAAAATCCTTCCCTTAAAACGTCAATGCACTTCATATGAACTTGTTTATATTCTCCTCCTTTTTTTAGTTTTTCCTTTCTTGTCTTATCTTCAGTACAGCTTCAAGATTATCTCTACTAAACATACTGTATGAACAACCATCATATGTTACTTCCTGCTATACTTTTAATTGTATGTCTAAACCACTATGCTTATGTAAATATCTTATGCACTCACATGTTATTATCTGCTATATTTTTATAACTGAATGTGTAAACCACAATGCTCATGTAAATATCTTATGCATAGTATGTTAGCAATTGTTCTGGAGATTTTCTCCCCTGGCCTCCGCTGAAAACGGGCAGCTCTGTCCAGTTGAACCTCTCTGGTAAACAAATGTAAAATAAATAAACAAATAAATATCTTGGGTACAGTAGAGATAGAAATGTTGAGTCAGCTTGATAAACTAAACTTAGATAAAAGGGCAGGGAAGGAAGAGATTCAGAACATACTACATAAACAAGCAAATGTTAAGTTTCCTGGATTTGACAGGCTTCCAGCTGAAATATGGACATTACGGGAAGATGAGTAGTTTGAGAAAGGTTATCCAGCAGAATTTTGCAAGGTGGACAAATACCAGTTAAGAGGAAGAAAGCAGCAGTAATGGTCTTACTAAAGGAGGGAAAATATATGACTGTCACTCTCATACAGGGCCATATCTATTTTAAATTATGATTACAAAGTGTTTATGTCTTTCTTGATAAAAAGAACCACCCCACTTTTGCCCAGAATAACATACAAAGACCAGTATGGCTTTGTAGGATGCAGACAGACTTCTGTGACTATAAACAAAACACTTTTAATTCAAAAAGAAGCAACAAAGCAAAAAAGTCTGCATTTGATTGTTGCCTGGATGCTGAGATGGCCTTTGATAGAGTCAAGTGGGCTTATTTGTTTCTTGTTATGGAGCAAACTGGCTTCACCATGAAAAACATACACTTAACAATATACAAAGGCTCACAGTTGTAGCAAAAATAAATGGGAGATTGTCTGATGAGTTCCAGATAACAAGCACTACAAGACAGGGATGCCTCTCTCCCCACTGCATTACGCAATATACGCTGAGCCCTTAGAAGACAGAATTCGGACTCTGCACTGGGGATATAATTTGTTTGGCCACCAACAAAAGGTATCACTATTTGCAGACGGTACCATTATATACATGTTGAATCCAGAAGAAGTGTTACCTATGCTTTGCTATATACCGTGACGGTTCCAAGAGTTTTACGATTATAAAATCAGTGCAAACAAAACTAGGCATTATCTATGAATTATATTCCTCTAGGTGAGTTGTTGCGAAGGTATCCTTATCTTTGGGGACATGAAGAGTTTAAATATTTAGGGATATGGAGTGAGAAGAATGTGGATCAGGCAGCAAAAGAGATGTGGAATGAGACTAGGCTAAAAATAATCACAAGAATAAGGGACTCTGAATTGTTAAAGTTAGACACAGACAATAAAATATAGCAACTGAAGCTGTTCATGATGTCCTCCCCTCTGTTCAGGGCAGTCATAATATTACTTTCATCTAGAAAGCTTTTGGCAACCTTTGGATTAGAGCCTTACAAAATTTATTTCGGAAAATAAAAAGCCAAAAACAATGAGGATTTGCACTTCTGCATTTAAAAAATGTATTTTGAGGTAATGCAGTTAAGAATAATTCATGTATTTCAAATTCAGTAATACACACCTAAATAGAAAGAACTGGAAAATCATAGTCGGGAAAAACTGTAGAAAAGAAAGGTTAGCATTTTGGAATCTAACAAATAATAAAAATGAAGACAACTGTGTGAAAACACATGCCAAAAGGGTTCAACAGATTATTAAGAGTAATAGCTGTTTGATGTGGGATACAATTAGGAAAACAAATGAAAATGAGCCAACTGAAAGCAAGTGACACTTGTTCCCTTTTATTGGGAGCAGCTAAACCACAAGGATAGTGTATTACAGTGGAACAAAATTAAAAATGTATTTCAGCTAGGAACTTAACACTACTTGCACTACCTGGAACTACTTGTAAAATATAAAGAAACAAAACAGCAGATGGAGGAAAGGGGAGTAATGCCAAAACTAGTAGAGTTTATTACCGAGTTAAGAAATATACATGCCTGAATGATGTCTATTACTAGTAGGGGGTACACAATCTTAACTGACAACTGTAAAGGTTTAGTGGCAGAAGTAAGATCTAGTTGGGAGAAGAGTTTAGGGGGAATGAATATCTGAACAAATGTGGATAAGGATATACTTAGCCCCTGATATGCCACAAAGTCAAGGTGGTTTAGAATATTTGCCAGAAAGTGTTTTTATAGATATTTCTGTACTCATCACAAGACTGAATAACATTTCTCCAGTGGCAGCAAGAAATTGCTGGAGATCCCTGGACTACATGAAAAGAGACATAGAGGAGCTCTCTGAGCATGTAGCCCAGGCCGGTGTGACCCTGACCTTGAGTAGCATCTTACCCTCACCAAGAATGATGCCACAATATGAAGACAAGATGATCAATTTCAACAATTGGCTTAAGTATTGGTGTCATTCAAAGGGGATCCAATGCCTGTCAGTCTGGGATGACATGCTCGACAAAACGATGCTTCACTATGGACGGCTTGCACCTGTCACCCCTGGGCTTTCAGATATTGGCAAAGGCTCTTGCTACCCCCATAGTGCCTTTTTTTGGCAAGGCTCAAAAGATAAACCCACCTCCATAGGTATCACAAGGGATAAGAAACTAAGAGTAATGCTACTCAACGCCAGAAGTCTAAACCTCAAGATGCACGCACTCGAAACTCTCCTTAGCATGGAGAACATCGATATCTGTGCAGTAACAGAAACCTGGTTCAAGGCTTCCGAGAGCACCCCAGCACTACCAGGTTATACCTCATACCATGCTTTTCGGCCCCAAAACTTGGACCGAACCACAAAAGGAGGGGAAGTATCAATATTCATCAAAGATACCCACACCTCTAGGTTGGTGGCACAGCACGAAGCATCAGAGACTATCCATGTGCAACTAACAGTGGGTAAAACTGCCTTCCAGTTTATAGCCTGCTACAGACCACCCTCCCAAACCCAGGAACCCCACTTGGCCTTCCTGAGAACACTGGAAAATATGAAGGTCTCTCCAAACACCATTATATTGGGCGACTTCAACTACCCAAACATAGACTGGGAGCATTACTCTATCTCCAACATCCTAGCCCAAAGGTTCCTAGAATTTATAAACTCAAATGCTATGGAACAACTTGTTACCACTCCACTCCCACAAGAGGGGAAAACATACTGGACCTGATCATCACCAACATGGGGACTCTATGCTCCAGACCAGAAGTGTATCCCTCACTGGTAAGATCAGACCATAAACTAATCTCACTGGATATTCACATCCCGACCCCACACCCTGCCCAGAAAACCACATTGAAAAATTTCTCTAAAACAAATTTCACACTCCTCAAAACCGAGGTGGAATCCTTCAAAGCCCCCGGGCCTGTGGAAAATACGGCCCAGAACGCAGAATCCTTTATAAACACATTCTATGAACACCTTCAGGAATGCATAGATCATGCAATCCCAAATAAAACCAAGACCCAATCCTCCAAAGGCAGACATCCTGTCTGGTGGACCCCAGCCATAAACAAACTATACAATAGAAGGAGGAAGCTACTACATGATAGAGCAAAATCCCAAAAAGGGAAGGCATCTCTGATCAGTATTAGCAAAAAACTACGGGCACTCATAAAATCATCTAAGGCCAGCTTCGAGAGAAAAATTGCACAGGACACTAAGGATAATCACAAGGCTTTCTTTAGTTATGTTAGGAACCTGGGTGGGAATTTCCAGATATGCTCAGAATTAGTCCAAAATGACAAAAAATACACCGAACCCACAGACATTGCCAACATCCTAGCTGACAGGTTCAGAGCAAACTCCTCCCCCTCCCCACCAAAAGGGCAAATATCTATCCCAGCAGAGTGCTGCCCCCCTGACATCTCAGATGCTCAGGTAAGAGGCGCCCGCTCCAAAGCGAAAACACAGCATCAATGGGACCAGACGGTGTCCCGGGCTGCGTCCTAGATGAACTCCAAGAAGAGCTAAACCCAAACATAAAACTACTGTTCAATCTCAGCCTTACTACAGGATATGTACCCAAAGAGTGGCGTACAGCAACAGTGGTCCCTCTCCACAAAGGTGGTGCCTCAGCGGATCCTGGAAACTATCACCCCATAAGCCTGACTAGCTTGGTCTGCAAAGCTATGGAAAGGATCATCATGGACCTCATAAATAAAGATATTGGGGACCTACAGACACTGGATCCTACCCAGTTCGGCTTTGTTAAGGGCAGATCCTGCCTCTTAAACCTGGTTGATTTCTTTGAAACAGTCACCAAGGCCATTGACGAGGGGAAGGTGGTTCACACAGCCTACCTGGACCTCACAAAAGCCTTCGATACAATACCCCACTCGGGCATTATAGATAAGCTCACCAGCTTAAATATAAACCCCTATGTCACTAGATGGGTTGCAAACTGGCTCAAGGACAGAACCCACATGGTTAGAATTGCTGGAGCCATGTCAGACTCCAAACCAGTTACAAGTGGCATCTCACAAGGCTCAGTCCTGGGACCTCTCTTGTCGGTATATATTTCTCGGAGGTACAGGCCAACACAGAAGGACTGTGGCTGACCAAGTTCACAGATGACTGCAAACTGGGCACCATAATCAACTTTCCAACTGACACAAGCATCCTCCAAAAGGGCCTCATAGAAACAGACAACTGGTGCCAGAGCCATGGCCTCAAGCTAAACGCCAAAAAGTGTATAGTCATCCCCTTTTGCAAAAACAAAGTGCCCACAAATTACCACATAGGTGGTAATCCATTAAGTACAGAAGAAGTAATTAGGGACCTGGGGACCCAAGTTGATAGCAATCTCTCATTTGACAACCACGTGGTCAAAGTGGTTAAAAAAACATTTTATATAGCCCACCTAATCATGAAGAGATTCACATCTAGATCAGGGGAGGTCATCGTGCCTCTTTACTCATCCCTCATCAGGCCCATAATTGAGTACAATGCCCCTTTTGGGATGTATCTTACCAGACACCTACAACAACTGGAAAGACCCCAAAAGTACCTCACCAAGAGGATCAAAGGGCTCAAACAGATGCCATATGCTGCCCGGTTAAAGGAACTCCAGCTCTACTCAGTGGCATACCATCTGCTCAGAGGCGATCTGTGCCTGACGTATAAAGCCATGTCCAACCCAGAATTAATGGACATGCTGCACCTCAGAAAATCCAAATCCCATCAAGCTACGCACTCGAGAGACTTGAACCTCAGCACTGAAATAAATAGGACATGCTGGAGGGACAGATTCATAACCCAGAGGTTCCCTTCACTCTGGAATAAAATCCCAGTCCAGGTTAGGCAGAGTCCTTCATTGACTCTCTTCAAGAGGAATCTTGATGAGTGGATGGGAGATCGTAGGTTTACCCCGGATATCATTTCTGTGTCACTGTTAGACAGAGGCACAGTATACTAACCTCGAAAAAGGGCATAGCAAAATTAATTTAAAATGGGTGGTGAAAGCCAAACACACTCTGGCTAGGCTTATAAATGCCCTAGGGCAGATAGCCTAGTATGAACCTATGAACCTATGAACCTATGTGATAATGAGTTAAATGGTAATTGCGAACATATCTTTTGGAACTGTGAGCTACTCAGAAAATTTAAAAATCAAATGTAGAATTTAATTACAAAACCAAAATAGAGAGCAGTGTTGAACTGAACAAAAGTACTCTCTTGCTCAACTGGAGTCAGGATTTTAATGGAAGGGACCATAAAAGTAAACTAGTAGGTTTAATTTTACTAACAGGTAAGAAATATATCACTAGCATGTGGAAATTAAGAGAATCCCCTGAGATGGCTGCAGTTCTAGAGATTATGTAAGAAATTAAAACATAAGAACAAAGGACAATGCAAGAATCACAGGATAAGAAGATCCATGTCAAATGGTTATGAGAACTGATTTAACAGTCTTGAAATGAAGTGAACTGTTTGTTGTGAGTTTGTGAGGGACATTATTTTAAGATCATTCTCCCTGTGGGGTTGATATCAGAAAAGGAACCGCATAAATGCAAAAAATGACACACCAGACTGCCAGTCACACAATACTGTACCCACCATACGCAACATAAGTTGATAATGTTGTACTTGACAAACTAGATACTCAACAAATTAACCATTCAACAAATATAACACCCTGCAATAAAATTTGATCACATAAATATTCAATACATTTTGCATCATCCATGTACGTGTGTGTGTGTGTGTGTGTGTGTGTGTGTGTGTGTGTGTGTGTGTGTGTGTGTGTGTGTGTGTGTGTGTATGTACATATATATGACTGCGTCTTTATTTGCCAAATCCAGTCATCATCAATCATCAGATCACAAATGATTAACAGTTTCTAAAACATACAAACCATGCAAATTTTTCTTATGAGCACTGCCATAGGTCCTGCAGGGGGCAAGTCATATTTTCCTTATTCAGTTGATCGGGCGATAGTGTTAATAATTTGTGAGCTAACGTCTAGTGAGTTGAACGACATACCAGCAACCATATTTATTTGTTTTGTTAGCTAGGTAGGTTGACTGGTCCATGGATCCTTCTCTGAAATGATCCTGGTTAACAGGCTCAAAAGAGTAAACAAGTATATGTACTTTATGTGAGGTACATACACATTAAATAAATGTCAGACATTAATCGGTCAAATACAGCAAACATAAATATAATTTCCAAAATTTTAAGTACAAGATTACACAGTAATTATAAGGAGTGTCATGCAGCCAAAGGACTTGTCTAGAGGTATGCAAGAATAACTAATGTGGTGTTCTACTATGAAATGTAGCAGGACTTAGTAGTCGGATGAAGACATACTGCTTGAACAAGCATATAATGTAGGATGCAGGAGTTATACAAAGTGCTGCAAAGGTTCAGGCACCTAACCAGTGAGACATTTCCCTGAGGTATATTTGGTTGAAAACACATGGCAGAAGTGACATTCAGCAGAGAGATATGGCTGTTGTGAAATCCCATAGGCTACTGCCCATCATTGAAGCACAAACTCCCCATCAGGGAACTAAACTACTCTTTCAGACATATTCAAGGGGATAGTATCAGCTTAATGAGACCTCCCTTCAAAACCGTTATAGTTGAAAGCACTTTCTAAGGGATAGTCCTTGCCAACTAGAACCACATGCCTACTGATGTAAAAAGTCTTCAGACCTCGCCGAAATCCCAAAAGGCTCTAAAAGACTACCTGGATAAGGAGGTTGAGTGTACTTGCTTTAGGGACAGTGGCTAATCAAGATGTCCTGCAGGTTTTGACTTTTTCCTGTTGCTGTACAACTATGTAAATTCCAATACAAAACTGCTTAATACCTCTTGCTTCAATGTACTCATATATTACTTTGAACATAAGGCTATATTTTATTTCTAATAGTCTTTTATCTTTGTACATTTGCCTATTTGTTCCAAGGTAATGACTGAAAAGTGTCAGCAGACCAGCTCACTCACCCAGTTATCAAAATAATAAAAAAACAATAAAAATATTAAACGCATAATGCAATTTGCTTCTCATAAGCCTATATTTTATGTATAGAGACTTTTTTCAGTGTGTTTGTTTCCCATTGTCTGCTGGCCCTCATTTCTTCTCCCATTTAGACAATGGCACCTTCATTGTCTTACCTTGGAATTTCACCAAGGATCAGGCTGAGTAACATCCAGTTGAAGTTATCATTCAGACAGCCATGAGAGCATCTTAGCAATGTGGGCATTTTTGTATTGGCTTAAACCCATCCCTGGGCAGGGGGATATTTTACCCATCTCAGTGCAGAGGCCAACAGTGCCTTCCCCATGTGAGTGTATGCCTTTATACACCTGAATTGAAGGCTACCTCCAAAACATCCACCCCTAGATCATGCATTTGCACTGTCGCTCCTTATAGGGTTTTTAGCAGTGTGTGGCCAGTTCCACCCCATCCTACCTCTCAAGGATGATTACACCTATCTTACCCTGCTGGCTCTATAAGGCATCTGCTCTTAAATTGAGCTAGGGTCAACTGGACACTAGTCAGGGCTTTAACCATCTACATTGGCAGATCTGACTTCTATGCTACAAAGACTGATGGTCACTAAATCTGCTCAGTAGTCCTTGTCTTTTATCAGTGTTAATCTCAGCCTCTGTGTATGAACAGAATCTAACATTAAACTGAAGAATACGCAGCATTAAGGTTTTATAAAATTTGCACAGAACCATAGCTTCCATGGAGCTGTATAGTACTGCATTTGACCTAAAACTTAAATTATGCTTGAAAGTGATCCCAGATTATTTATGTGCTGAACAGTTTGCAATTCTTCTTCAATTAAGAAAATATATTTTAACATTTCTTTAGTACAAATGAGCATGGCATAATATTTGTTGGTATTAAGTACTTTTTAAAAACACTGCTCTGTTCATGATTATGTATGCAACTGTATTACCTTTATCTTACTTTTTGGTGCTTGTAGTTACCCAACACTCTGCCTATATCCTTTTCTGAGGTTATCTCCTTGGATCCCATTTGAGAACAAGCCAGCTCTCAGTAGGGCTAATCTGCTAAACAAAACATTATTGAATAATTAAATAACAAAATAAATAAATTAACATATTTTTGTCCATTGATTAATAACTTTAATATAGTAAGTTGTCAAGTGCTTCTTCTTTGGTATACGTTGTACCAGTTTTATAGTCATCTGCATATTTTGATAGCCAACACTAATCAGTTCTAGGAAAGGTGTTAAACACAGAGGATTATGGTCATGTCTCTGATAATTATCAGGATGCTATGTGTTTGAGACATGGATGTCAAGAAATTAACCTTGAGAGAGAGAGAGAAGCTTGAGAGGTGAATCTATACAACCATGCCAATAACACTTGACATCCTGGGTTATGATCAGAAAGATCCAATCATAACTCTTTGTAGTGCAAGAAGCTTTACCAGCCATTAGGTCCTTCAGATGTCATATAGGGAAAAGAGTGCTGTAGTGGTTAAATGTTTTACAGTTTTCAGAGTTATAACAGTTGCCGCTGTTACACAGAGAGTGGCCACCACAGAAGAGTGAAAGGAAGCTGTCAAACTAACTCTTAGGCTCATAGGAGATTATAAGGCTATCGACCCGGAGGTCATTGTAATCCTAGCAATTTCATCCCAATGTAATACTATAGAAATACTAGTTAATACCCAAGATTGCATTTAGTGATGACTGCCCATGTCCAGGAGGGTTGTGGGCACTATCCCTGATAAGAATTTATGGTGTCCCATCCACTCGTCTGGGTTCCTCCTGAACAGTGTCATATAGGTACTGTGTTTCACATGAATTGTTAGCCTGTTCCAAAGATGTGGCAGTCACTGGGAGATAAATCTGTCCCTCCAGCATGTCCTATTAAGTCATTCTCTCTTTGCACTGAAGAAGGCTATTGTTAGGCCGAAACCGGTTTGCAATGCTTTGTTTTATCTTGCCACAATAAAAGATATTTTTCTGCTTGCCTTCAACCTTGTGCTGGCTCGTTTTGTGTGATGTGATGTGATGCGATTTGGTTTGAGCCTTGCACTGGATCCACCGTGCGTGAATTTGGTTTGCTCTATTTAAGTCGCAAGACATATTTAGGTCCCTGGAATGGATAGCTCTTGTCCCATTTGATTTACAATATGCAGCAAGTTCATTAGGTTTGGGTCTTGGATTGCTCTGTAGGCCAGGCATAAGTCTCCCCTAAGAAATCTATGCAATGCAGAGTAAATTGACAGCTGACTTTAGTTGGTCTCTGTAAGGCACATGCTGGAGTCCCTTGATCTTTGTTAGAAACATCTGAGGTCTCTCCAATTGCTGCAGGAGCTTTGTATGGTACGTGCCAAATGAGGCGTTATACTCAATTATGGGCCAGATAAGTGCAGAGTATTGAGAGGTTATAACCTCTCTTCCTGTAAAGGCGATGCCTTTACTAATCACATGTGCTACATAGAAAGCCTTCCTTACTACAGTGGACACATGGTAGTCGAAGTCAAGGTCACAGTCAATTTGTGATCCCAGATCCCTTACCACTTTATGGGTACTTAGGGTATTGTTGTTGATTTGATAGTGTGAAGGGACATTGTTTGTGCTGACGGAAATGATGATGCATTTCTCTGCATTCAGTATGAGACCATCACTAATACACCAGTCATTGGTCTGAGTGAGACCCTGCTGGAGTGTACTGACATCATTTGGGGATTCAATGATTGCACCTAGTTTGCAGTCATCTGCAAACTTGGTCAGCCAAAACCCCTTAGTTTTGACCTAAACTTCTAAGAAGTATATGCCAAACAGTAGGGGATCCAGAACTGACCATTATGGTACCCCACTGGTAACAGGTCTGCTAGCTGATGTGGAGTCACCCACTTTGATAGTGTGTGATCCATTTGTGAGCCAGTTGGCAACCCATCTTACAATGAAGGGGTTTACATTCAGTTTGCTAAAATTATCAGTAATGCCTGAGTGTGGGATTGTGTTGAAAGCTTTTGCCAAGTCAAGAAATGCTGTGTGCACAGTTTTGCCCTCATCAATGGCCCTGGTCACATTTTCAAAGAAATACACCAGATTTAATAGGTAGGATCTGCCCTTGATGAAGCCGAATTGGGTAGGATCTAGGGCTTGGAGGTCACCTATGTCTTTATTTATGAAGTCAATAATGATACATTCCGTGGCCTTACAGATGAGGCTGGTCAGGCTTACGGGTCTTTAATTCCCTGGGTCTGTTGCTGTGCCACTTTTGTGGAGGGGAATAACTGTTGCTGTTCTCCATTCCACAGGAACAAAGTCTGTAGTTAGGCTATGAATGAAAAGAATACTTAATGGTGATGCTAGTTCATGTTTTAGCCTGCTTAGAAGACAGCCTGGGATGTCATCTGGTCCCATAGAGGGTGTGTTTTTTGCCTTGGACAAGGCTTTGAGGATCTACTCTTCAGATATATAGGGTGGAGTGGGAGTTTCAGGGAAGGTTTGTGATAAGGTAGGAGGGGATAAGGGAATGTAATTTTCACTAAACCTATCTGCTAGCAGGTCTGCTATCTCTGTGGGGTCAGTGTGTGTGATACCATCAGTCACTAGTTCTGCACGTGCTTTGTTTAGGCTATGTATGCAGCTGTAAAAGGCCTTATGGATATCCTTGGCTGTACTTGCTAAATCTCAAAGGAGCCCTTAGAAGATCTGACAAGTTGTCTTATTTGCCTGTTGAGGCTGAGGAGGGTGCTTTCCAAGAGCAGAGCAACTTTTTGTGTTTATTGTAATGTTTGTTGATGCTGGATGTCCACCATGGCAGCTTGTTTTTACTTGGGGCTCTGGCTTTGATTCTTTCTGGCACAGCCAAGTTTACATACTTATATAAGTGATTGTACAGGGCTTTAGTGTAAGCTTTGGCATAGTTACCACTTCCAGCTTGTGGTGGGGCTAGGAATGCATGTATACCTTCACCTAGGAGGGTATAGATTGCCTTGGTGAAGTTTTTTAGTCTAATTTCACCCTTTCTGAGTTAGGGTGTTAGTGTCAACTCAAAGGTGACTGATTTGTGGTCAGTTTCAACTAATAAGAGTCCAACAGTTGTGGCAGTGCATCTGTTTGACATGTTGGTGAGGACCAGATCCAGAATGTTTGTTCCTCTTGTCGGGGTACAAACAATTTCTACCAGGGCATTAGAATTAACAAAGTCAAGGCACTTTTGCACTAGTGAATTAGGGCTAGCGTATGTTTCCCAGTTGATGGTGGGATAATTGAAATCCCCCATAACCAGTGTGTCTGGTAACATTTGGATTGTCTCCAGTTTTGTCAAGTAGGTTTCCTGGGCATCGTGACCCATGGAGGGGGATCTATAACTGGCTATGACTATAATAGAGGTCTTACCCACCATAACCTGGATTTAGAGTAACTCCACGGAGTTGTCCAGACTAACTAGATGGGAGGTGTATTTATCTGTAATATAGATTGAAACACCTCCTTTGGTTTTCACACATGAGTTCTGCAGTCTAAAGGTGTGGAAGGTATTGTATCCTTGCAAGGACGGGGTACTATCTGAGGCCTCATAGCAGGTTTCTTTGACTGCACAGACATCTACATATTCTAGTGACAGAAGTGCTTTCAGGGGGTACAGTTTTTGGTTTAAGCTCCTAGCATTTAGCAGTATGACACTTATTTTGTTCTGATTGGCTAATTTCACATTGGTAATGTTGTTTTTGAGACCTTGCCTAAAAAGGCACTACGGGGGAGGCAAGAGCCTTTGCCAACAGCCAAAAGCCTAGCGGTGCCAGGTACAAACTGTCTCTGGCAAAGCAGTGAGGTTTGTTGACCATGGCTTCCCAGGCTGACAGCACCTGGATCCCCTTTAAATGACACCAAAAACTAAGCCAATTATTGAAATCAATAATTTTTTGTTTATACTGTGACATCATTCTAGGTGAGGGTAGTATGCTGCTCAAGGCTATGGACATACCTGCCTGGGACACATACTCAGAGAGCTCAACCATGTCTCTCTCTTCATATAGTCCAGTGAGGTATGTGTCAGGTTGTTCACGCCAACATGAACTATGAGAGAATCATAATGGCACTTGCTGCTGAGAAATCTGAGTTTATGCATGATCTGATGAATCCTGGCACCAGACAGACAGCTGACTGTGACTTTCTCTTTGTCCAACCTGGTAAGTGAGACATCCATGTGTCTCACTATTGAATCTCCAATGACAAGAAAATTAGTTTTTTGAGTATTATGCCTTATGGCCTTGGCAGCTGAGACACTGGTTTTGCAGTGTGTCATGAGTGCTGTAGGGACTGTGTTGGTTGTAGCAGTCTTGTGTTTTGGAGGTCTCTGGTGTTATGGTGAGTTTTCAAGAGAACCCCCACATCTGTAAATTTTTGTGTTTGATGCACACTATGAGTATGAGTAGTGGTACTATGTGCATATATAGTGGTGGGTGAATTGACAATCTTTTCCTTGTTACTGTTTTGAGTGTGAGAGAGCATGGATTAAAGATTCTTGGTGTAGATACATCTGTTGCACTGTGTACTAGAATGGGTTATTAGTAGAGGGTTGTCAGTCTACATGAGGTAATCGCTACACTGCATCAAGAGACCCAACTCAACAAGGCTGGCAGGAGAAACAAGGGTAGTCCAACTGTCCATAATGCTAGGCTGAAGACTATTTTCACTAGGGGTTGCTTTTCAGAATTGATCACAGCTGAGCTCAGTGGATGTATATTTCTGCCTGTTTTTTTTTTTTTTTTTGCTGGTGGTTTAATAGCTTACAGCCCACTAGCAGTATTTCTTTGACCAGGAAAGTACTAAGGATGAGGGCTATAGTTGTAGCTAAGGGAAAAATTTGATGAATTTAATCATCTGGCTTTGGCACACAATTGTGTGGCAGTGAGCAGTGCTGCACAATGTGTAAACAAACAGACCCCTGCTCAAATGCAGGGTCTAAATACCAGAAACTAAAAACTTGAAACAAAAACTTTTTTCAAAAGGACAAAAAAGGATGTTTATTCCAAGCCCTAGACTGACACCCCCCCCCCCCCCATTACCAGACAGGACCCAATCAGCACAATCATCTCACTAAGGTGCAGATAGGCCCCTTCCAATCCAAGATGGCCTAGAAAACATGCTCAGAACAAACAACCACTACAAACAGACCCAGATGCAGAAAGCCTGTATCTGGACTATGCTACAGCTACTAGCTACCCTAGTTTCAGTGGAAAACACTAGAAAATGTTTAACCCAGCAGATAAATAACAATGAAACAATAAAAATGCTTAAAACAGCAGAAAATCAGCAAGGAGGCTCTAAAGAGTGTTTTAAACAGCTAAGGGATCAGTTATTTGAACACTGCTTGGTGGGAAAGCCACAGCAAGTAGAACAGACAGCTTTAAAACAGTGAAAAATACAAATAAATACTTACACAGTGACATTAGCAAGAAGAGCTTTGCAAACAGGGAAAACAACAATAAAATTTGATTTAACAGGCACAGTAATGGCCACGGTGGTGCAGCGTTTAGCGTTGCCGCCTCACAACAAGAGGTTCTCCAGTTCGATTCTTGGCTGGGGTGCCTTCTGTGCGGAGTCTGCATGTCCTCCCTGTGGTTGTGTGAGTTTTCTCCGGGTGCTCCGGTTTCCTCCCACATCCCAAAGACATGCTGTAGGTGGATTGAACACTCTAAATTGGCCCTAGTTTTGAGTGTGTGTGTGTGTGTGTGTGTGTGTGTGTGTGTGTGTGTGTGTGTGTGTGTGCCTTCTGTGGAAAGTTGGGCGCCGGGCTGGGAACTCGACACTGTAAAACTCCACTGCCAATCATGAGTGGACAGGTGATCTGCTGTGGCAACCCCTAACAGGGAAAAAGCTGAAAGAAGAAGAGTAATGCAAACAATTGCAGTACAATAGTGCAGTTTAGTACACAGTATTTAAATACAGTATAAAAGTAGCTGGCAGACAATTAAAAACTGCAGTAAATAGTATAAATAAGCAAAAAAAAAACAGGCAACTTATAGATTTTTGGAAGCTCTGAAGCCTCTAGCCATCTGGTGTCTCAGCTCAGAGTTATCACTAGTAGCCCAGCTCAGTACAAACAAACTGAAACTTGCTGAAATGCAGGGGATAAATACCAGAAGCTAAAAACTTGAAAAAAAATTAAAAAGATTCAAAAAGACAAATGAGGATGCTTATTCCAAGCCCTTGATCAACCTCCCTTCTACCAGACATACCCAATCAATCAGCACAATTCTCTCACTAAAGTGCAGATAGGCCCCTTCCAATCCAAGATGGCCTGGAAAATGTGCTCACAACAAACAACCAATACAAACAGACCCAGATGCAGAAAGCCTGTATCTGGACTATGCTACAGCTACTAGCTACCTTAGTTTCAGTGGGAAACATTAGAGAATGCTCGTCACAGCAGAAAAATATCAGTAATACACTAAAAATGTTTAAAACAGCAGAAAATCAGCAAGGATGCTCTAAAGACTGTTTTAAACAGTTAACAGATCAGTTATTTAAACACTACTTGGCGAGAAACCCAGAAGAAACAGAACACATAGCTTTAAAACAATGAAAAATATCAGTAAATACTCAACACACATTGACAATAGCAAAAAGAGCTCTGTAAACAGTGAAAATAGCAATAAAATTTGAATTAACAGGCACAGTAATGCAGACAATTGCAGTACAATAGTGTAGTTTAGTGCGCAGTTTATAAATTCAGTATAAAAGTAGGTGGCAGACAATAAAAAAGTGTAGCAAATAGTATAGCTAAGCAAATAACAGCCAACTTATGGATTTTTGGAAGTTCAAAAACCTCTAGTCGTCTGGTGTCTCACCTCAAAGTTGTCGCTAGTAGCCCACCTCAGTTCAGCTTGGTACAAACAGGCCAACCCCTGCTGAAATGCAGGGGATAAATACCAGAAGCTAAAAACTTGAAGAAATTATTAAAAGATTCAAAAGGATGAATGAGGATGCTTATTCCAAGTCCTAGACTGTCCTCCCTTTACCAGACAGGACCGAATCAGTACAGTCCTCTCACTAAAGTACAGATAGGCCTCTTACAATCCAAGATGGTCTGGAAAACGTGAGCAAAACAAATAACTACTACAAGCAAACCCAGATGCAGCAAGCCTGTATCTGGACTATGCTACAGCTACTACCTATCTTAGCTTCAGCAGGAAACACTAGAGAATGTTTAACACAGCAGAAAAATAGCAGTGAGGCACTAAAAATGTTTAAAGAGCAGAAAATCAGCAAGGAGGATCTAAAGAGTGTTTTAAACAGCTAACAGATCAGTTATTTAAACATTGCTTGGCAGGAAAAGCAGAGCAAACAGAACATATAGTTTTAAACCAGTGAACAAAAACAGTGAAAATGGCAAAAAGAGCTTTGTGAACAGTGAAATTAAAATTCAAGTTATCAGGCACAGTAAGGCAGACAATTGCAGTACAACAGTGTAGTTTAGTACACAGCATAGCCGGCCTTAGGCATAGGCTAACTAGGTGACTGCCTAGGGCACTGCTCTAGCAGGGGCACTTTTCCAGTAATTTGGATGGTGCAGGTAGACCAGGATGGGGGCACCAAGTGATGTTGGGGGGTGCTGTGGAGACCTTTTGCCTAGGGCACCAGGTGACCAAAAGCCGGCCCTAGTACACAGTATATAAATACAGTATAAATAAGCAAAAAAAAAAAAAAAAAAAAAGGCAACGTGGTTCTTGGAAGCTCAGAAGCCTCTAGTCATCTGGTATCTCAGTTCAGAGTTGTGGCTGATAGCCCACTTCAGTTCAGCTCAGTACAAACAAGAAATAAAGAATTTTTAACTTTTTTAGAAAAAAAAGAAAAAGGTCTCAGCAAAGAGTCCAGCAACTTCCTAACATTCTTCCGTGATGCCTGCTGATTGCTGGTAATGCTCTGTTGTGAGAGTAGATATTAACAGTGGCAAGGGGTACGTAAAAAATGCATTTTAAACACTTTTCTGATGTCAAAAAGGTTCTTAACAAGCCTGTCTCTTCCCAGATTTTGGAGCATGATCAGAACTCTCCATGCACTACAAGTTTAATAATGCTGGGACAGACACTGAAGCCTATAGAACACTATTAGACTGATTTGACCATTTAGAAAAGTGGCCAAGCAGCTGATTCCTACATATTAGCCCATATGTGATCCTATTAATCACAAACAGGTTAACTTTACATTGATTCAAACTACCAATAATTCCATTATGTGGGATCAATTTAAATGCTCTATAAATCCAGGAAGGCAGCAGCAAAAGACATACCTGTATCTAAAGTATGAGTAACATGCTTGTAAATATTTATTATACTTGTTAAGGTTGATCTTTTATATATACAAATCATGCATGATTAGGTCCAGAAGTTGTAGTGTGTAGTCTGTATCAGCAGATGATGAGGAAATGGCACCATTTCAAGCACCGTTTGACAAGTCCGCCAAGATTTTTAGAAAGTCAGTCTGATGTAAATTAAGTGGTTGAATGGAGCCAAGTGGTCAGATCTGCTAAAATGTTTAGTAGGTTATATGCCCTTTATTATACCAGTGTTAGATTTAATAACATCTAGACTGGTCACTCTTGTTTATGGAAAGTGAATAACCCCCCCTAGTAGAATGGTAGGTATATTATTTTGTAGTACATCTAGCAGATAATAAGGTATGTTACAGTGTTCAATGCCATTCACACTGTGACTTTTGTAGGAAGCAATAATCCACAATGCTGTGGTACTAATGACACTGTATAGTTCAATAACTAAGTTTCACTTTCCACATTATTCAAAATTAGCCTATCAGTGGCAAGAGTTGTGCACAAAAATAGCAAATCTCCTTCCACAAGCTGAGGTCCTAATACGTGAATATGTCATATACCACAAAATATTCATTTGTGATGTGGCCCATGATTTGTGGATAATCTGTCATCTGTAATCATCCACAGTTACTGTCAGCTGAAACTCTTGAGTCTTATTACCTAAGCCATTAGCATGTGGGTTAGTGTACTTTCAAAGAGGTTTTATGTGTCTTACATGCTGATTTTGTAGAACATGGTTCCCTTTCATTTAAAAAAGTTTTCAGATGGTACTTTATTTGTCTGTCAGATTTTTAGTGCCACCATAGCTTTGATGTAGGATATTAGTACCAAAGCGTATAAGGTCACAAACACAGTCTTCCAATGTTATAACAACTGAACCTATACTGTACAGTACAGTACAGTAATTCTGAAGCCAGATGCTGTAAAGTTTAGCCTTTGAGAATTCTCAGTCGCCTAATTTAGGTGAAGGTGTTGCCTCACTGAAAAAAAAAGTAGGTAGATTTCAAACTGAAAACACAGGATTGTAATCTGATGCGCCAGTTTCATTTTATTAAGATGACTGTTTGAGGTTATTCACATTGGCATGACTAATAACCAAGTCAAGCTTTAATTTTTCATTGAACGTAGTTAAAACAAGCTTCAGGGTAACCATGGAGGTGTTCTTTCCTGCTGTAGGAGAAATGTAGCACACAGTTCGCACTGATTAATCCAAACTTTGTAAAAATGAACGAAATCACGTCTCGTCATTGTAAAAAACTGCTTTAATTCATAGAAAAGGTTAACGCTTTCACATATGCTTCATCAGACCGTTATTTTTTAAAAATCTTTCAATAAACCTTTTATATCAAATCGTCACATGATGCAGTGATGCCACGTTAATCAATTATTATTTAAAGGTACTACAATACAAAAATATATAAAAAACTGCATAGAACAAAGTTGACTATAATATACATTGGTAATTATGAACGTCTATATTACCTTGTTCATACTGCAATGATGTATATATCTATCAACTAAAAATAAATCAAGGCTTTGGTAGACTATAGAAAACAATGTCATTAGCTGGAGTATCTATCATATTCGTGCTTCCTCATTTCATCACTACAAATGTCAGTCTACGGTACTATCTAAAAATCGATTGCTTACGAATAAATAAAACTAAATGTCATACATACACATCAGCTATGACTATAAGCCTATAATCTTAAATTGAATGAAAATTGATTAGTTAATTATGTAAAATTAAATAAAAATATTTATACTGGTCCTCATTTAATTAATAGAAAGATAAATATAACTTCAACAAAGTATTAAGTTTTTTCGGCATGTGCTACATCCAAAATTCTATAATGGGAATATGTGTATAAGTGTTGCAATCTCTAAGATATTTTTACACTAACTAGTCACTTATAATTAATAAATCCCATAAATTTCATATATTACCTCACTTTTCTGCGTCGAGCTTTCAATACAGGTTTAATGGAGGCTCTTTCATTCAGCCCTTTCCCTTTATCCGCTCTCAGTCTCAAAATCCAATTAACCTCTTTCTTTTCCATCCTATTACACATATCTCCTCCCCTCTCTATATATGCTGTTCGATCTATTGCCATAAAGGTGAATGTGTGATCTTGGCTTGTTTTAGTAATATGTTTAGCCAAGGCATTATTTAAATACTTTATTCTTATGACATATAAATGTTCACGTATCCTAGTTCGGAACGTTCTATCTGTTTTACCAATATAATATGAGCTACAGCTTTGGCACTGAGCTAAATACACTATATGGGCAGTATTGCAATCAGCCGTAACATGAAATTCATAGATTTGTCCATTATCTGGGTGTATAAATATATTACCCATTTCTATATATGTGCAAAACCTGCATTTACCACATGGGGAGTTGCCCTTATATGGGTTCAATTCACCTCTAGGTGTAGTTTTACATTGTACAAAGATGTAGTTTATTGCTATTATTTTTTTCTATTGTTAAAACTACCATTTTTCAAGAGCGCTATCCAGGTCATGCCACTTACAGTTAAAGCCTCTCTGACACACACACACACACACACACACACACACACACACACACACACACACACACACACACACACACACAAACTTTAAATGATGAAAATACCAAAGTATATTTATGAAATATACTGGTCCTTGTCTTCTTATGCATATCAAAGTGAAGCTCAAAATTTCAGTGGGACAGCTTCCTTTTAGTCATTCCCACATAAACTCCACAAGTTAAGAGTATGGTGATATATTTCCCCTGTAATGTTGCAGTTTTGCCTCTGCTTAATCTTAACCGTATCAATAAATCTATTATAGCTACAGATCTTACAATGGTATTTGACTACTGTTCTGTTTTATATTGTTATTATTAAAATTAATATTAAGAGTCTCAATCTGTGATTCCAGCAAGAATTTTAGATTATGTTTTCTGTTGATAAAGCAATGATTCCTCCCCACCTTATCAACCAACCTGGGCCTCCCCTCCAAAAATCTAGTTATCCTAGTTATCCTTCACAATGTTTCTGATGACCACCGAATAAATGATAAAGGTCATCAAAAATGTATTTACAAAAGTTTGTGTCGACTGACTTCAAAAATATTCCCTTGCCGACCAGTGAAACCTCCTCTAAACTGAAAACTGAAATATAATTAAAATTTCTCCCTCTGTATATAATATCCAGTATACCAGTGATGTATACTTCATATCCCCCCTCTGGCTACAAACATAAACTTCAAAAATGTCAGTTCTTCCTCAAAGATAATATTTTTACTTATGAGCCCTGAAAGATAAGATGCACAACATGATTATGTACTTAAACACATTAGATGAACTGCAAGTACTTGTCACACCATCAAATATATATATATATATATATATATATATATATATATATATATATATATATATATATATATATATATATATATATGATTCCCTGTTTGTTACCTCTGCATTCATTGCTTGAATCTAATTGATTTCTGACTGAAAGTGCTACTGAAACAACTCAAGATATAAAATGATAAGTATATTTTTTGGCACTTCTTTCCAAAGTTCTACAGTATTCTAATTGCTTTTGCTTGATTGATTCAGATCATATTTGCTGGCTTCTGATCTGTGTTGAAAGTGTGGAAAGTGCTATTTTCCCCCCACCCTTAATCCTGCTCTGTTAAATACTGGCCAAACAATTTGTGTGTTTTATCTGATTGTCTCAAGGCTTGCTAGTATAATTAAGATTCCCTGTTTGTTACCTCTGCATTCATTGCTTGAATCTAATTAAGTTTTGACTGAGAGAGCTACTGAAATATAAATTGATAACTATATTTTTTGGCACTTATTTCCATAGTCCTACACTATTCTAATTGCTTTTGCTTGATTGATTTAAATCATATTAGCTGGCTTCCAATTTGTGTTGAAAGTGTTATTTTTCTGAGTTGATATACTTGATGGCTTTGCAATTGCCCGCCCCTACTGTATATTTGATCTGTAACACTCCTCCCAGTCTAGTGTCATTAGCTCATTCTACCTAATGTTGTGCCTTTCGGCTTTTCCCGGTTAGGGGTCCCCACAGCAGAACTCCCGTCCTCTAATAATTGGCAGTAGATCTTTTTATGTGCCGAGTTGCTGGCCCTGACGCACAACCTTCAACGAAGGTACGCCCATTCACACATGTCTCCACACAGAAAATGCTCTAGCTGAGAATCGAACAGGACAACGTCTTACTGTGAGGTGACAACACTACCGCAGCACCACCACTGCAGTCGGAGAGAAAAAAAAAATTTTGCACTTTATTCATCTACTTACTGTGTTTGTGTTTCTTCCTACTTTATTATTTATTTTGATCTTGCTGCCTTTTCTTAAAAGTACTTAATAGCATTTATTCTGCTGCATTTATTACTGCTTGTTAGTAGCTGATTAAATTGTAACTAACAACAACAACATTCTAAGCCTTTGGATTACGCACTTGGGCTTTAGACCAGTTGTTTCACATTAGGAAGGTTTGTGGTCTGCACTGTTGTGGCAGGACAGGAAGCTTACATCCTTCTGAGTTGGGAGTTGCTGATTGAAGGCTTAGTGTCTGTTCTAAAGTGCACTAGTTCTGGTTTAAGCACTTGAGCTTTGGGCCAGTTTTTTGACATTAAGAAGGTGTGGTCTGCACTCTTGTGGGAGGCTGGATTCTGCCCTTCTGAGCTGGGAATTTCTGGTCACAGGCTTATTGTACCTGCTTATTTGAATTGTTTCTTTCTGAAAATGGTGCACCTTGTTGCTGCAGCATAGACCAGATTCAGGACTGCTGAATCTAGCTTTGTTTGTATAACTTGAGCACTGACCCAGGCAATCTTTTTTGGAGAAGGTACCCCTGCACCCTAGCAGCAGGAGTGTGCAGTTAGAACTTGTCTGATTGAAGACTGCTGGAGCAGGGCTCAGTTTTGAGATTTTTTCTGGTTAATTGGGTACCTTGTTTTAATCAGTTGTTCGTTTTCTATTGTTTTATATGTATAAAAAACATTGCATTCTATTCATCTGCTTTTACTGCATTTGTGTTTCTTCCTATTTTATTACTAGTGGCATTGACTACAACTCTGATCTGAGATATATAACAATAAGTATCCTTTTCTGTGCATTTAAAGAGTTTTTTTTGATTGTATCTGCTTTATTTTCTGGAAAAAAAAACAAAAATATATACTTGTTTCCCGCCTTCCTAAGCTAGTATAGTCCAGTTTTCAGGTTAAGTGCTGAATTCAGGGCTGTGTTACAAATCTTTGCATTTGCTCATACCTTACCTGGATAGAAGGAAGTTTCTCTGTGGACCTGTGAGAGAGGGGAGTTTTGAGCAGCCTATCTGTCCCTGGAGGAGTGGTTTCAGCCCAGAAATTAGTAATTTATTGGCCATTTTGGGCTAATTTATATCTCTTTCATTTCCCTGCTATAAATACCACATTTGCCCGGTTTTGCATGCCAGGCAGCTAGGGTATAACTATTCCCGGCTCCACTAAGTCTCCTCTTCAAATTTTCTCTTGGCACTGGAAAAACTTTCAACTTAAGCACTCAAGCCATTCATTTATCAGCCCAGCACTTGCTCAAAGCTCATAGCAAGCACTTATAAACCCTAGCACTAGACCCTCTTATATTGTACAGAAGGACAAGGCTCTCTATTCAACCTTTCCAGCCATTCAGTAAAACAGTTCACTGTACCTATCCAGGCATATCCAAAGGGCAGTTTCAGGCGTACTCTCCAGTCTACCTGGTGAATCTGGGTATTTTGAGGCAATGTTACAACTGCATCATGTACACAGACAACCCTCTCCTCCTACCACCAAACACTAATACATGTGAGAGATGCAATTATACAGCCAAACTGGAGGCTAAGCTCTTTCAACCCAAGGCTGGATCAGACAGTCAAGAGGAGAAGGGAAATACTTGCATCACACCACCAGTCTCTCATAGACCCATTAAACCAGCACCAGCAAAAAACACACATAAACACACGAAAACATACTTGGAGGCTCTAAATAAAAATTTGCAAAAGCAACAGAAACTTCCAAAGCAGACAGTCAAGCAACCTCCTCCCCCCCCAACACAAATCATGAAACACATACTTCACAAAACCAGAGTGCCATGCAATCACAGCCCTTAAGGCAAAATAACATACCCAACATATTAATAATAGGTGACTCTATAGTCAGGCACACTGTCGTCCCACTCACTAGGCTGAATAAGAAGGTTACTGTTAGCTGCCTGTCGGGTGCTAGGATCCGCCACATAACACAAGCACTCAGGTCACTCCAGAATAAGTACAAATACACCTCTGTCATTGTCCATGTTAGTGTGAATGACCTGAGCCATACCTCCCTGGACTACATGAAAAGAGACATGGAAGAGCTCTCCGATCTTGTAGCCCAGGCCGGTATGACCCTGACCTTGAGTAGCATCCTGCCCTCACCAAGAATGATACCAGAGTATAAAGAAAAAAATTATCAATTTCAACAACTGGCTAAGTTTCTGGTGTCATTCAAAGGGGATCCAGTGTTTGTCCACCTGGGATGACATACTCAGCAAGCCATGCTGCTTCGCTAGAGACGGCTTGCACCTGTCATCCTTAGGCTTTTGAATACTGGCCAAGGCTCTTGTCACCCCCATAGTGCCTTTTTTAGGCAAGGTTCAAAAGACAAACCCACCACCATAAATAGCACAAGTAACAAAAACAGAGGGTAATGCTACTCAATGCCAGAAGTCTAAACCTCAAAATGCATGCACTCGAGGCACTCCTCAGTATGGAGAAAATTGATATATGTGCAATAACAGAAACCTGGTTTAAAGTTCCAGAGAGCATCCCAGCACTACCAGGCTACAACTCATACCATATATTTCAGCCACAGAACCCGGACTGAAATACAAAAGGCAGGGGCTTATCCATATTCATCAAGGATACCCACACCTCCAGGTTAGTGGCACAGCACGATGCTTCAGAGATCATCCACGTGCAACTAACAATGGGCAAAACTGCAATTCAAATTGTATCTTGCTACAGATCATCCACCATGTCCCAGGACCCCCATTCCACATTTCTGGAAACACTGGGAAATATAAAGGTCTTACCAAACACCCTATTATTGGGTGATTTCAATTACCCAAACATTAATTGGGAAAACTGCTCAAGTACTAACTCCCTTGCCCAACATTTCCTAGAATTTATAAACTCAAATGCCCTGAATCAACTGGCCAACACTCTCACCAGAGGTGACAACATATTGGACCTGATCATCACCAACATGGGTGACCGGTGCTCCACACCAGAAGTCAACCCCTCACTGGTTAGATCTGACCATAAACAAATCACTTTGGATATCCAAATTCCGCCCCCACCCCGGACAAGGAAACCACCATGAAAAACCTTTCAAAAGCAAACTTCATGTTACTTAAGACTGAGGTGGAAAGTTTTAAAGCCCCCATGCTAAAGGATAACATTGTCCAAGCTGTAAAATCCTTTACTAATGCATTCTACGGGCACCTACAAGAATGCATGGATCGTGCTATCCCTAGCAAAACCAAGACTCACTCCTCCAAGAAAAGGAAACCAGTCTGGTGGACTCCTGCCATAAACAAGCTATACAATGGAAGGAAGAAACTAGTACAGAAAAGAGTAAAATCCCAAGAAGGGAAGACATCCCTGATCAGTATCAGCAAGAAACTACGATCCCTCATAAAATCATCCAAGGCGAGTTTCGAAAGAAAAATTGCCAAGGACTCCAAAGGTAACCACAAGGCATTCTTTAGCTATGTCAAGAATCTAAGTGGCAATGCTCAGATCTGCTCGGAGTTAATGCAGAATGGTACAAAATACACAGAACTGACCGATAATGCCAACATCCTGGCAGACAGGTTCAGCGCAAACTTCACCCACCTCTCACCCCCAAAAGGGCCCATAACCATACCAGAAGAATGTAGAGCTCCTGAAATCACAGACACGCAGGTTAAAACAGCCCCCTCCAAAGCCAAAAACACAGCATCAATGGGACAGGATGGTGTCCCAGGCTGCGTCCTACATGAGCTCAAAGATGAACTAACCCGTCACCTAAACACACTGTTCAAACTCAGCCTCTCCACAGGTTACGTACCCATAGAGTGGCGCACAGCAATGGTTATTCCGCTCCACAAAGGTGGAGTCACAACATACCTCGGGAACTATCACCCTATAAGCCTGACTAGCTTGGTCTGCAAGGCTATGGAGTGCATCATCATGGAACTCATTAACAGAGACATTGGGAACCTCCAAACACTGGACCCTACCCAGTTTGGCTTCGTTAAGGGCAGATCATGCCTCCTAAACCTGGTGGACTTCTTTGAGACAGTTACCAAGGCTATAGATGAGGGAAAGGTGGTACACACATCCTACCTAGATCTCGCAAAGGCCTTTGACACCATTCCCCATTCTGGTATTATAGACAAGCTCACCAGCCTGAACATAAACCCCTACATCACAAGATGGGCTGCCAACTGGCTCATTATCAGAACCCACATGGTAAGAGTTGCAGGAGCTAGGTCTGACTCTAAACCGGTTACAAGTGGCGTTCCCCAGGGCTCAGTCCTAGGACCCCTCCTGTTTGTAATATACTTCTCAGAGGTACAGGCAAGCACAGGAGGACTATAGCTGACCAAGTTCGCAGATGACTGAAACTAGGGACTATAATTGACTCTCTGGCTGACACAGACATCCTCCAAAAGGGTCTCACTGAGACGGACACATAGTGTCAAAATCATGGCCTCAAGCTAAATGCCGAAAAGTGCATAGTCATCCCCTTTGGAAAAAACAAAGTACCCACAAACTACCACATAGGCGGTAGTCCCCTAAATACAGAAGATATAATAAGGGATCTGGGGACCCAAGTAGATAGTGAACTCTCCTTTGATAATCACATTGCCAAAGTGGTTAGAAAATCCTTCTACGTGGCACACCTTATCACAAAAGGGTTTGCATCCAGATCAAAAGAGGTCATTGTGCCCCTATACTCATCGCTCATCAGACCCATCATAGAGTACAATGCCCCATTTGGGATGTATCTTACAAGACACCTACAACAGCTGGAAAGACCACAGAAGTACCTCACCAAGAGGATCACTGGCCTCAAGCAGATGCCCTATGCAGCTCGACTGAAGAAACTCCAGCTGTACTCAGTTGCATACCACCTACTCAGAGGTGATCTCTGCCTGACATACAAGGCCATGTCCAACCCAGAACTGATCGACAAGCTCCACCTAAAGAAAAGCTTATCCCCTCGAGCCACATGCTCTAGGGATCTAAACCTCACCACAACAATAAATAGGACGTGCTGGAGGGATAGATTCCTGTCACAGAGACTTCCCATGCTTCGGAACAAGATTCCAATCTACATTAGGCAGAGCTCCTCGTTAACATTCTTCAAGAGAAACCTTGATGAGTGGATGGGAAAAAGAAAGTTTACCCCGGGGATCACTTCAGTGGCTCTGCTGGACAGAGGCACAGGAAACTAATCTAAGGGGGGGCGGCGAAAGCCAACACATTCTGGCTAGGCTTATAAATGTCTTCAGGCAGATAGCCTAGTACCTACCTATGAACCTATGAATATATATATATATATATATATATATATATATATAGATAGATATATATATATATATATATATATATATATATATATATATATATATATATATATATATATATAAAATATGTACACTTAAAAAAATATTCAGGTCTTCTCTTTCAAAGCAATATATATCACTGACATGTCTTTTTAATATAACATGTGTTTAAAATGGCTCCCTATTGAGATGTTGGTACCCAAAATTCCAACAGATGGCAAGCCAGAAAAATATCAAAATCACAGGAGAAGCGCGAATCTTGAATATCACTCTTCTCTTTAAAACTATTTTTTGCAGGGGAGGGCAAGCCTCCTCTGCATCCCCATGTGGGGTGGAGCTCCCAACTGCACCAAGCTTCCCACCCCAAACCAACTACAAGATTGACATACCAAAGGGAAAAGGGAATATTCCGAGAAATGGCACTTCGGATTTAGTATATGTAAGTTTGATATTTTGGCTACTCAGTTACTATTTAAAACATTTAATCTTGATTAAAATGTTCCACTCCCATTCTATCAGTGCTGGGTTGGCATTATTGGGCTAATACAGCCAACACTGCCATTCTGCTAAGTTGGTGATGGGATTTTCCATTAAATATAAAAAATATTCTTGAGAACCAATTCAAATAATACATACACTAAGTATATCATCTGTTGTCAATAGAGAAGAATTACTTGACATTCTTATGAATTTTATCCCTTTCTTTTGCAGGATTACATACAACAGCAATAGTATATCAATTGTATGAAGCAGTAATTCTTTCTCTCCAAAAAATAAATCAATTCCCCTTAATGTATTTAAAAAAAAACACTAATCCGGTTTTCCAAGATGGCTGCATACTGATCAACAGCTTAATTTCAGCTATCCCGGTGTGTAAAAAGAAACTGATAGATAAGGATCATTAATTCTGCTCATTTTAGTAACATTCACTTATTGGAAGTTCAGTTACTGCCTGGATGCCAACAAAGAAGAAATGGTGAGAGCCTGAAAAAATAATTTGAAAAGGTGAAGAGAAAACATTGACTGGGAAGAAACCTGCAGCTTCTCAGCAAAAAAACAGTTCAAGCTCCAGTTTTGGAACAAGAGATAGCTTTCAATAATTTAGAAGAAAAATAAGTCAAATGTTCTTAGAGATGATTAAAATAACTTAAACATTGATAGAGTTTGTCAACTCAAATAACAAAAGGCTGGAAAAATGGAAGAAGCTATTTAGATGCACTGACAAAACTGCAAAAAGTAGGTCAAAATGAGCAAAAGTATGGCAGATTATGAGACTGCTCAAGAAGAGTCGTTTCACAAAATGGTGGAGTTAGTCAGCACAGTATGCAGAGAAAACCTTGGATTTTTTACTGTGCCAGAGAAAATGGAAGAAACAGACTTTATACGAAAGCACAGATAAGACACTGGACCGGTATTCCACAGCAGGATTTGTTAATTGAAAAGGCACATAATCTGTAGGCTCCAAATCTGGCTATGAGAAAGCAGGCAAGACCTGTATTAGTAAAGATGGAATCATACCAGCAGAAAAAGTTGATTTTTACAAAACTGTGTCAGAAGGGCAACTTATTAAAAATTGGTGACAGTAGAGTATTTGTGGAAAATGATTGTACACTGTACACCAGGCAAACAAGAAGCAGACTGATCCCAGCAATCAGGGAATATTGAGAGGCATATGTGACTCAAGTTGCTGTGTCCAGCTATCTTCAGATGTTTTTCCTGGAAGATCAGAGTCATTTCTTGATGCAGAACAGGCTAAGGGGAAATACAAAAGTTTGTCCAACAAGGGGTGAGCCATCAAACAGAAGGGAACTTTGCTTCTCATTCTTCTGATGGTAAGCCTCATACAGAAACTTAGACAGTAACATTGCCAGTGACTAGAAGAATTGGGAGTGCCTTGGACTTGAAATGGAGTCTGGGGTTGGGAGATGTGGATAAACAGAAAGAAGATCAGCAGCATTGAAATTAGTAAATACATTTGACTCTATAAAGCATCCCTCACATTTGTGAAATATGGCTTTGCAAACAAAAGTGGCTGAGAAAGATTGGATTTTTGTTGACTTTGTTAAACCTGTTGGCAGCCTGAGGTACATATGCTCCACTTCATATCATTCATGTTTTGAAGAACACTAAGGGGAAAAAGAGAAAGGAAAAAGAAAAGGGCAAAAAGGAACTGTAAGTAAAACAATTTTTATTCTTAATAGTATTTGTATAAACCATTTGATTAAATAAATTCCATATTATATAGTAAAACATTTGCATTGATCGATATATGTGATAAAGATACCCATTATTTATGTTATGGTTTTAAGTAATGTAGGCATTACAATGTAAAAAGAAAAGAAAGGATGGACAAAAGCAGGTTTAGGTCAATAGGTTGTAATCATGGGCTGCTGGGGTGGGGGGAGGGGTGTAAAAGTGCACTGATTATAATATATGTAGAATTGAAATGCTTTATTTTACTTTTGTGCAGGTGAACATCAGGATTAATGCTGTTGTCTTAATCTAATGAAATTTGTTTGTGTGTAAGCAAGTAGTTTTTTTTAAAAATTGAGAGACCACAATGTAATGAATAGTTTTCTTTAAGCAAATAAATGTTCAGTATCAGTTGAGAAAACTACAGCTGAGGGTAGTTTTATAGTTTGTTCTTGTTTTCATAGAAACAAGCTGACTAAAGGTGAAGGAAATAAACTGAAAGATCTGAACATTGTTTGCTGAGAGAGAAATGTAAAATTAAAAGGTACCAGGGCAAGCAGTTCAGTAAAAAATAACATTTCAAATTATTGGAAATTAATAAAAGATATACAGCAGCTTTCCTGAGAGCTAAATTCTTTAATGCATTTGCTAGAACAGTATATAATTTAGTTTTATTTAAAGACAGCCACAGCTCTTTTTCCTTAAGGCTAAAAGTTAACATTTTCTAAAAGCATACAAGTTATTTTTCACATCTGGGAGGGAAATAAAGATAAGACAAAAACAGACAGCAATTAGTGTAATTAAGAGCACAGGCTGTGGTATGCAGCTTAGAATGGCTAACCTTAATTTTAGGTTAATTTATGCCTGTGGGTACAGGTGTCAATTTGGAGTAATTGCTCCTATCAGAAGGGTTACATTTCATTATTTGAAGATATACATTGAGTTTACAGGTTATGGGGGTGTTTTGGGGTTTGTTTATTTGTTTTTCTTTTTGAGGGTTTTCATTAAAACTAAAAGTTTTGTAAAATGTGACATAGGTTCAAGTCAAGATGACCAATAAGCAACTCTATTAAGGATCAACTTGCTGAACATTAGTGGGTGCATGTAACACAAAAGCTGGAAGTAGTCATTTAAAAACTGTTACATATAATAGGTGGTAATAATTACTTCTTATCATAATGACTATACTAAACATATTATATTGGAATGTGAAAAACTCCTAAATATAGACAAAAAGGTAAGAATATTGAATTATATTAAGAAATGCAGACTGCAAATAGCAATACTACAGGAGACACAGTTGGAAAGAAGTGAGCATTTGAATTTAATAAAGAAAGGATTTCAGGATAGATATTCAGCAGAATATCTGGGAAAAGGAAAAGGGTAGTGCTTATATTAATTGCTAGAATGAGCTCCAGTAGTAATAGAGGAAAAATATAGTAATGGTAGATTTGTGATAGTAAGGGGTTACTGGTAAGGGAGGAAGCTTATGCTGGCATTTATTTATATTCCACCTAAAACTGCTATTATTGTGCTTAAGAAAATTTTGGTAGAAGTAATTAGCTTTCAGCAAGGAATATTACTTATAGGTAAGGACTAGAACTTGATTTGTAACAGTAAGGATGTATCTGGGAACTTAGAAGGCAAAATACACCAAAAAAGGGTAGATTTCTGAAGAAATTTATGAAAATATTTTCTATGGAACTTGGTGAGAATGTATATATTATTCCCCAAGGTACAATAGCTGGGATAGATTAGACAGAATTTATATTTCACAGGAATATGTGCATTTAATTGAAAGCTTCAATGCACATCTAATAACTATTTCAGATACTGTGCCAGGAACAACTAAGATAAAAATGCAGGGTAATAAAGAAAGAATGAGGCAATGGCATGTCCCCACTTAACTGTTAAAAAGAGAGGAATTTAAGAAATAGGTAGTAGAAATTATTTAAGAGTTATTAAGAGAGGATAGAAATTTCTTCAGAAGTTACAGCTAGTGAGTGGGATAAAATGAAAATAGAGTTTAAAATGGGGTAGAAATAAAAGAAAAAGAGACATGGTTAAGAAGTAATGAGAATTATTTAGAGGAGCTGAGAAAGGCTAAAGTATTGCAGAATAAGGGGACTCTCACAAAACAGGAAGAAGTGCAACTACAGAGAGCTAAACAGAAAATAAGTGAGTATTTGGATGATGATTTTATATAAATGAAGCACCTGTTTTTGGTAATAACTCCAGAGCACAAAAATGCATTGACTTAGGCAACAGAAAGAAAAAAAAGGTTATTGCCAAACTTAGGGAGTCTATAACAAAAAACAAAAAAAAAAATAGCCAGAGATCCTGTAGAAGTATTGGAGATATTTTTGGAAATGTTATGAAACCTTGTATAAAGCAGAGAAATGTAGAAATAAAAAAAGCACAAATAGAAATACAGTATTTATGGAAGACTTAAGTATGCCAAGGTTAGAGGTAGATGAGGCTCAACAATTAACAGTTAAGATAGGAAGAGATGAGGTAAAACAATGTATAATCAATCTGCAGGAAAGTCTCCATTAATAGATGGTATTCCTATGGAAGTTTAGAAGCTGGAAGGGAAGAAAGTACTAAAAATCTGGAAGGTTTGTTTAACAGTATTTTAAAAGGTGGAGAAGCACCAACATCCTGGAAGAAAGCTGTGGTGGCTGTAATATCTAAATATGGTAAAGACCCATCAGACCCAGCTTCATATAGGCCCATTTCAATGTTAAACAACATTTATAAAGTGTTTACATCTATAATAGCTAAAAGAATGGCAAAGGTGTTGCCAAAATTGATAGATAATGGATCAATATGTTTTTTGTGGAGGGGATGCAAACATATTGCAACACTGACAGAACAATGATGATCCAGAGGGAAGCAGAATGTAAGAAAAGAAGGCTGTTGTTGGTGGATCTTGATTCAGAAAACACATTCAACAGAGAAAGCTGGGATTTTATGAATAGGCCAATGGAAGCATTTGGATTCCATGACAAATAATAAGGTTAATTATGAAGATATAAAAGGGATTGAAAGCAAAAATTAAAATGCAAGGGTTCCTCTCTGATAAGTTATTTCTGAACAGAAGAACCAGGCAGAGGCATACTCTTTCCCCTTTGTTATTTGCAGTATATTTAGAGTCATTGGCAAAGAAAATAATGGACTCATAAATTCCAGGATATAATTGGCATGGAAATCAAGAGAAGTTGGCTTTATTTGCAGAGATATTATTTTGTATGTGATAAAACTGGAAAAGGACATTTTAGTGTTGTAGAATATTCTGAGACAGTTTCAAGTTTTTCCAGGATATAAAATTACTGAACTCAAAACAAAGGCTATAGTTGTAAACTATGTACCCACACATGAATTGTTTCAGCAATAACTATATTTATGGGAGCACGAAAAAAAATAAGCGTTTAGGAGTTAGGGTTTAAAAGATTCTGTTATGGCAGCCTAAGATATGTAGGAAGAGACTAAATAAAAGATAATACAAAAACTGAGAAAGTGGAAGCTCGTGTTTATGGATATGGATAGCAAGATACAAACAGTGAAAATATTTTTAGTCCCTTTAGTTTTATATACAGGTCAGGCATATTTTTATCAACCAGAGGAGAAGTTCTGGATAACTAATAAAAAGTTGAAAGTTTTTTTTCTGGGAGGGGAAGAAGGCAAGGATCAAGTGGGATAAGTTGATCCTTCCAATAGAACAAGGTAGCTTTAGAATACAGGATTTGATGCAATATTTTAAAGCTACACAGTTAAGGCTCATATACATAATACAAGCAGAAACTATAGTTAAAAGTTGAAAAGAATGGTGATGATGAAGCAGGGGGAATTCAAAAAATAAGAAGAGAGTGAAATTTTGGATGCAAATCCTTAAGGAGAATAACAACAGCCATTCAGATTATTATATTCATAAAGTAGCAGAAAGTATTCTAAAAATTAAGCCAACATGAGAATGAAGAAAAGAGATTTACTGCAATTAGGGGTACAGAGAATAGGTAAGATGGAGCTGGAATTTAGTGGCGGAAACTGACAAGGGAGCCAAGATACTGGGAACAAATAGTTAGACAGGGAAAGGTAATAGAATTGGAAAAAGCCAAGAAGACATTTAGACTGTAGGCTAAAGACTATCATAGTATAGGAAAAGAGAAAGAGATCAGGAGATCCTAAGTGAAAGATCTGCTCTGGTAGACTTTTTAGTTAAATCTAGAACAGAAGTTGCTGTTGAGAAGGAATAATGAGTAGGGCATATAAAATATTACATGATAACTATAGGAATTAATCAGAGGAGTTTAGAAAAGATGGGGAAAAGACATGGTATAAGCAATAAACAAGGAAACAATGTGAGGATAAATATATGGCTCCCAAATATGCAGCAAATTCTAGAAGATGTAGGATTTTTGCTTGGAAGTACAGACTCAAAAGATTTTTTCTTCAGGTAGATGGCAAATGTTGGAGGTATGGTGGAGTAGAAAGAGATAACTGATAACATATATTCTGGGAATGTAATGAGTTGTCAGATTTTAGACAATTCCCTACAGAGTACTCTCTCAGACATATCGGGTTAGCAAATGGATGTAACTTTTTTTTTTTTTTTTTTTTTTAGCTGGGATACAGGATCTGAATTGCCTAGGTATAGTAAGACCTTGTTTAGTTTAATTCTGGTGGCTGCCAAAAATGCAATTACTGGAAAATGGAAATCAAAGTCTAAACAAACCCTACCTGAAGTATTGAATATTGTAACAGAGATAAAAGCACTGGATGTGGGAACTTTAGAAAAGGGTCGGTGCAAAATACATAGAACATTTTAAATTGTGGGAGCAGTACATGCAGAATAATGATTTGGAGGAGGAGGAGAAATGAGATTTAAGAGAAGGCAGAAATTGAGCAACTTGTATAATGCTGGATTGATGACAATTGTATAAAATAATATATGTGATGTATAATATTTGTAACTGTGAACATATTAACATGTTTTGTTTTCTATTATATAAATGTATGTTTGCATATGTTTTAAGTGATAATTTAATAAAGGTGTTAAAAATTCACAAATCTGTTATTTAAGATAGAGCTACATGTATAAATGTATTTAGTTTAGTATCCAAAAATATTGCAATTGATTCTGGTTTTGAACTTAGAGCTGAAACTACAGATCTAAACATGAGATCCTTTTAATTTTTTTTTTGAAATTTTAGAATTTTTACATTTTGTGTTAAACTGAATAGATATGGTGGGAGGATAACACCTTGCAATATAACACCATCACAGTTATTGGACATTTCATTGCAAATTATTCAAGATGGCACTTGTGCATTTTTATGAAATGCTAGAGGGTTTTATGGCAGCATACACTGATAGAGAGTTTTACAAAAAAAAATGACCTTAATGTTTTGTTTGTAAGCATAGTGAACTTATTCAGTATGGTAGTGAAGGCACAGAAAGAAAACTGAATGCAACCACTAAGGAATTACAATATTTAATTACGACACTAGGCAAAAACACTACAACAAATTTAAATTCATGTTATGGGACAACATGTTTTTTGATCAATAGATAAGAAACAAATTGGTAGAAAAGGTCTTAGACTATAAAAGTTTCCGGACAGCATTGCAGAGAGTAGTCTACTATTTATATAACTTATTGACTTTTTTGACAATATGTAATGTGAATTGGCCTGCATCCTGTCTAGGCACAATGATCATTTGATCATTACATTCCAAACAGAATGTTAACAGATTAATAGCAGTATTGTACAATATGTGATTTTTTTTTTTATTCATATCCCTTATTTTATTAACAGACATTTGTCAAACTAGAAAGGTTTGATGCAGTATTGTGGAAGTTTAAACATAAAACGTTAATTAGGGACAATAACTATGACAAAAAAGTATATTAGTATCCTTCAAAGGATTGCTATCAAATGAATTCCACCTGTCAAAGACATTGTATAAACCCAAACAAAGAACCGTAAGGCAGAGTTCAAATTTTACAACCCCAAAACAAAGTTACCTTGAAGATCACTGTGGGATGCAGAACTGGTAAAGAAAGGTTCTCAGTTAAGTCTGAGGAAAGAAACAATCAATCAAGGCCATGCAAACACATATCAGAGACCCAGCTTTGATATATGGTGAGATAGAATGCATACAACATGAACTGCAAGGTGAGAGAATACAGAATGAAGAGGTAGAGGCAGAGGACACGGGAGAAAATGTTAGCTTCAGAGACTTTTGGTACTATCTCAGCATTTAAATTATGCACCTTTATATTAAATAAGTAGCATTTATTTATTTATTTTTACATTTTTAAATTTGTGTCTTCAAGAAAGGTGTGTATTTCTAAACAATCTGCCTGTTTTGAAATCATTTGTAAGAAAGTCCACTTTAAAGCTTTTTTCCTGGATAATATTTGTGTTGCATCTTACATACATATAGAAATATACTCACCTATGAATAAAGGCTCATATATATATATATATATATATATATATATATATATACATATATATATATATATACATCTATATATATATATATATATAGATGTATATATATATATATATATATATATACATATATATATATATATATCTACCAGGAAGCCTTGATTTCATCTCTGTCCCCCTCCCTTGATACTGAGACTGAATTATCTCCCCATGCACCATTCATGGAGTCCCTGGTCCAAAGAATCAAGTCAGACAGGTGTCAGGGGAAAGGTTAGACAGGGAGATTGAGGAAAAATTCTGAATTATGCCTGATGGTTGCAACGATGAGGGCTGTAATAAAAAGAAAGAAAAGTAGACTGATACGTTTTACAGTCACTTAAGCCTGGCATGCATTTCATTACAATAGGGTATTGTATGATAAGTAATTACCACACAAGTGTACAAATGCACAGCCATACATTCACTGTACATTTTTTATGCTTTTTTACTGATCCTTAAATATACATTGCAGGTTTCCCAAACATTTAGTCCAATAAGTTTTTTTTACTGCTTACTGATTGAGTGATTGAGTGACTGAATGAGTATATGCTGGCAAAGCGTTAAGCTGCCTTTAACACATTTTTGTATTTTTTTGTTTCAGTTGCATCTCTTTGCTTTAGAATATATACACTTTAGTGAGCTAGTGCATCATTTTATTCTGAGAATAATGGGAGTGAGGCAACATCTTTGGCAAGTTTCTCATGAAAAGATTATAGGCAAGATAACAACACTTATTCAGATGTACCCCTTTCATAAGAAAGTTATATCTGAGCCATAGCAAGACTTTAGGTTGAGCAACTAAAGGCATATGGAGCATTAATATGCATGACCAAGAAACCACATCAAAGTGTATCCATATCTAAGATACCAGAATTTTTTTAGGATTGAATTCTCCAGTGATAGCTTCACTGATACTCTCTGCACGATACTAACTACTTAAATATAATTATTTGGTGTAAATTCATTGTGAAAACTGTTTCTGGACACCTAGCTAAATAGTATTATATTTTATCATATTTGGAAAGGCTAGAACTATATATGGACTGTGAACTACTGGAAACTGAACTGCAGTTGCATATAGAAGGAATCACCTGTTACTCTTGAATATTTGCCACTGAAAAGCAAAAGTAAGCACTGTGTACCTAAGTTGCAGTCTGTGCTATGACATGCTTATGACTAACTTGTTTTGTAGCTGATGCCCTATTTTCTGCTGCAGGTATTAAGATTATAGTGTTGGATATCCAAACTTCTAAAATCATTTTAGGTGTTCTAGAAAGGAATAGTTTCATTTTTAGCAATTAAGGTGGTGATATATAATTTCTGGTAATACTGCCAAAAGGAAATCTCATTTACTAGATAGAGTATGAATAATCTGTTTTGTGGTTGAGCTTCATATCCACAGAATGTTGTCCTTCATACATTAAAGTTTGCATGCTCAGTTCTCAGTTTATCTAAATGCCCCACATGCAGCAAGGTTTTAAGAAAACCAACATGCTGCACTTCCAGCTATACTGAATCTTTCAAATGAGCATTCATTTCCTTTATTCAGCTACAGAAGACATTGTAATTACTGTAAAATACTGATTTTGTATGTTGTCAGGTATTCCATTAGAGCTTAACATTTGTTTTCTATTCTTTTTTGCTTTGACAGGAAAACATTTAATATATGTTTGAAATAAAGGACAGATATTGGTGACCTGATTGTTCTGGACTACTTCAGTAATGAGTTTTATCATAAGATCAGATATTTATTTGTTTTATGCATGGGAGGAATTCAGTTTTCATATTTCTTTGAAAAGGGCACAAGACATTTCTAAACATCTGAATTGTGTCTGGAAGTGAGTACAACAATTGCTCAGGTTACTATAAAGCATATGCTTAAACGATGATGGTCTTCAAACATTTTTTTGCTTTCAGATATTTAAATCCGTTGTAATACTTTACTGTATCAGCATGACCATGTGCTTTGATAGTAAATTCTTACAGTTGATATATTTAAGTTTCTTGACATTATTACATTTTTTATAAATTAATTATCTTATTTAAGAATGTGAAAAAGTCCAAAATAGTATTACTAATTCATTGTTTAGTGATATTAAGAAAATGACAGACTATTGTAAGATAGTTTTAAGTTTGAATCCCAAATGCTGAATGTGCCGTTTAATAAAAGACAAATCAGCATAATGTTTTTAAAGGTGGATTTAAATGTATAAATTAAAGGGTCTTTTTAGTTTGACAATGAAGTATATTCCATTAAAATGGGGTAGAAACCATCATTACAGTTCCGCAAAATGCTATAAACATCGAAAAACTATCCTTGAGGGTACACATTCACTAAGACGTAACATGTGGGAGGCATAAACTAATTCGATTGATATCTTAAAGGAACAGGTACTCAAACAACATTACACAGCACCACCACTAGGTACCAACGTTTAAGTAATTTGTTGCCAGTAGTACTATATGTGGAATATGTATGCCTCATTCTGACAGCATTCTCTTCTGTAAACCGCAAATTGATCAGCTGCATTTTTTTTAATCAGGCAATGCAGCCTCTTTTTCTCTTTGCATGGTCTTTTGATAGAAATGCATTGTAACTGATGTAAATGTTTGATTGCTGACTAAAATGCTTTTTATTTGGTTGTGACTTAGACTGACAGGAGGTATACGTTTTGTAAAGTAAATGTTGAGAGTTTTGCTTTTGTTGTGGTGTGTTTGCTACTTATGCAGTAAACAACCCAAGTGATATGGTTTACAAGGAGCATAAATGAAAGACGGGATAAAATATTATAGAATACTCCATCTGTGATTGAGTGTCTTACTGGATTCCATGCTGTATCAAAAGTGGACTGACTGGTACATTTGAGGAATGTACTGACAGGGTAGCCACTGATATGAAGCAAATGACCACATTTGACCTCAAAGAGCTCCACCCACAAGAACAGATAAAATGGGTGCCACCACTGTTATGACTGATTGGTACACAAAGAAATGTCCCAGGATGCCAGCACTTCTCCTTACCCCAGTTAGTGTTCTGGCAGTCTTGCATGTCCTGGTTCTTTCCAGATGAAAAGGAGCGTCGGTATTCACAGAGATTCCAGATAGCCTTAATTTTTTTTGTTATATAAAATGATTTTGATTCACATTATTTCAAGTCACTATTATTTGATGAAGTTATTGTCCATCTTTGTCTTAGGAGTTTCTTGTGAGTTCATATTTACATTTTGTAGATTTTCATAATTCACTTGACCTTATTTGTTGAGTGAACTTTGTCTATCAATGTCCCTGTGGCAAGCAAATCCCCTTTGAAGAAAGCCATCTTAAGTGTTTTGTTTAGAGGATTATCTTCTTCTTGCCTCCTTCTGGTGTTCCTCTTCTAAATCCCTCTCACCTCCCCTTATCCTTTCAAGGGATGAAGGAAAGCTGCAAGTATTACATGTATAAAAACTTCAGTGTGATTAGCCTTCCACTTGGCAATGAATGAAAGTGCCAGATAAAAAATTGTTATGTCCCCTGTTGCTTACTCTAATGGCTAGACATAACAAATACCCTGGAAGTTAGCTGGGTCATAAAATAATCTGGTAATGAAAGTCATAGGTTCATAGGTTCATAGGAGATTACTAGGCTAATGGCTTAAATTCCAAATTGAAATCGTGCAGTTACAAAATTTGCTTATTAGCAAAGTTACTGACTCCTGTTATGTGGAGAAAATGAAGGACATTAAAAGTAAAATTGATAGAACTGAGATGGAAATCCTCACAAGGAAAAAGAAGAAATTGATTAGAGACCTTAAGGACTTTGATATTGGTCTGATCTACACATGGCAGCAGAAACCTTGGCATGGGAGGTCAAAGGTGAGATCAGTGGAGAACCGCAATGCGACAGGACGTGATGTCTCTGCTTTGTCTGCTGACACCAGTTCTAGTAAAAAAAAATGTGTTGTTTGAGGATGTGAGAATGGACAGTAACATCTGAGCAGAGCAACAATCTAATATTAATGACAGTGATTTTGCATCTCACCCAAATGGTAAATGGAGAGGGAGAAAATGACAAATAATTAATTTTATGAGAATGACGTTTTCCTGGAGATCAATGATACAGTGATGGGAGCTTCATTTGCCTCCACCTATGTGATTTTATATATGGGAAATTTTGAGAGAAAATGTTTATACCCCACGTGATTTTTTTAGAACAAGTGGTTCTGTATAAAAGATATAGAGATGATTTAATTTTTATTTGTAAGGGCAATGAGTGAATTTGTCACATTTTTCCAAGGATTAAATAGAAACACCCATGGTCTCAGATACACTTATAAATTAAATAGGAAGTCTATTGAATATTTGGATGCTGTATTGTATGTGGATGGGGAACTTAATATTCAATATTCACCTTACACAAAGGAAACAGCAGTGAATATTTTTTGCATGCTACTAACATACATTCACCTCATTTAATAGATTTTTGCCTTTCAGGGAGTTTAAGAGAGCAATTACTAACACTTCAGAAGAAATGTTTAAGGATGACAGTTTATTTCAGGTGTAGTGTAGACTTAGAGAATGTGGTTACTCAACTGCACAATTAAATAATGCTAGAAAGAAACTTGTAGAAGGCAGAGGTTTGAAAAGCTATGGGAAATATCACAGACGTACATCCACTAGTGAGAATACAAGTGCTAAGGATGGTTATAAGAATTAAAATATTTTTTGTTAACAAAATTTTCCCCTTTTTTGTCAATTTTGGAGAATAGAATTTAGGATCTGTGGCATGTGGTATATCAAAATGAGGTGGTAGTGAAATTTTCCCCAAACATATCACATTCTCTTATGGCAGATATAATAATTTAAAGGAACTGTTAAGTTTAGATCAGAGAATACCTACTGCACCTATTGATAAAAGAGGTTTATTTGCTTGTGTATATTGTATGGCTTGTCTCAAGGTAAAAAATCATACAGGAGCCAAAATGAATGGGAAAAACTTTGTTCAAAGGGCAGATTTGATTGTGACTGTTATGGGTTAGCTTATATAAGTGGTTGTGGCTGTAAAACTCCTTACTGGTATGTGGGTCAAACTAAATGTAAAGTTGTGTCTTTCGGCTTTTCCCGGTTAGGGGTCGCCACAGCAGAACTCCAGTCCGCTAATGATTGGTAGTAGATTTTTACGTGCTGAGTTGCCAGCCCTGATGCACAACCTTCAACGAAGGTATGCCCATTCATGCATGTCTCCACACAGAAGACGCTCTAGCTGAGAATCGAACAGGACAACTTCTTACTGTGAGAGTAAAAACTTATATTTTAGAACATTTGGCAGACATCAGAAATTGTAATTTTAAAAAGTTCTGTGGCAGAGCATTTCCATAAAGAACATCAAGACTCTGAAAGTGGTTTCTTTTTCAGTGTGTTAGCTCAGCCTTATCTTTCTAGAGGTGGCAGCTTCATTAAGAAGTTAAATGAACTAGAGAGCAAAATGATATTAAATTATGGGTCATCATTTCCTAAAGGTTTAAATTTAAAGATCAATTTGTTTTTTTTAAGTAGGAAGCAATTACATGTTTTAAATGAAGAAGTAATAAAATGTTAAATAAAATATAGATTAGTTAGTAGCTATTTATGTGATTAATAATTGTTTGTTATTAGGTTGCATATATAATGTTAGTAATATTGTAAGTATATATACATATGTATACTGCTTTATTGAATCAAGTTAGTTTTTTTTAAATAAGAAATGACTGAATTACTTGTTTATAAGCCTTTAAAGGAAAACTCCACATTAGAACAAAAAATCTATTTTTTCATTCTATCTCTGTTTTATGAGCTATTTTAACACCTCAAAATCACCTTGACTGCTCCTTATGGAATTTTAATGTGTTTTCTGCAAAATGGCTGTCAACAAGATTTGACATATCAACATGATCTTATTTTTCTTCAAGCCTTTTTCTTTCCCATTATCCATTTCAAGTCTGTTTTATATGAGTCATGCTACACAAAAGTAAGTAGTGGTGTATTCCCATTCCAGTGACATATAATGGGATTAGTGTCAGTCACTGTCATCTTATTTACTGACTATAACAGGACTCCTTTTATTTCTTGAAGGGCTCACATTTGCGTGTGTCTCAGGGCTTGTCTTATAGTATACTAAGGAATTATACAGCTGCAACCAAAACAGTTGCTAAATTGCAGCCCTTTGTTTAACATATCTTTTTGTAGTCCAAGGTGAATTGACAGCTCCTCCCCCCACACTTTTTACAAGAAAAATATTTTCTAACTTTTCTCTAAATGTCACAGACATCTTTGATACTACATTCAGGAAGTAGTATAAACAATAAACATTTAAAGTTTAAAATTTAGCATTCCAATACTGTGATGCTGCTTATGTAAATTTGTCAAAAGAGGTGACAACTGCCTTTGAACTACTGACTGATCTAATTGCTCTTTTGTGCAAAAAAAGGCATGGCTACATAGGAAACAGCTGTGAATCAGTATAAGTTCTCTTCCTCTCTGTAATAAAGGCAATGGAAAACAGTTTCACACCCCTATGTCTTGTTTACAGCAGCTTGAGTTTCTGGCTACAAATTTGTTTGGGTCGGTAGTATGCCGTGCAAGTGTAGACAAATTTGTCTGCAACTTATGTGAGAAGTTAAGCTTAAAAAATTGTGGTCTTTCCCTTCCTTTGATACCAGATTGAGGAAATGAAAGTTTTATAAAGTACAAGCAGATTTCAGGTACCTACATAGTAGTGGAACCATATTGAAGAGAAAAAAGCACCCTAAGAGTTGAGCTAAACTGTAGGAGAAGGTTGTGTTTACCTTTAAACTTTATTATGTAATTGAATTGTTGTATAAGTAATTATATTAACTGAGTCCTAACTGTATAAAAATAACTTCATAATGTTGTTTAGTTATCATGAGAAGGCAAATAGATGAAGTACCAGATCTGTAATAAAAAAGTAGTGGTAGAACAGCTTAGTCTATTTTTTTTTGTTTCCTTAGTAAAGGCTTAAGAGCCCTTACATGCTAACCAATATAACCCAATATTACCCAATATATGGCCCTTAGGGGCAAGAGGATGGCATACATTTGTGCCTATGCCTTGAATACCTTACAGATTGCCCCTGTCCATAAGGGACATAGGCACTACCAAAGGTGTGAATTTGTGATTCCCCATCCATTGATCCAAATTCCATTTGAAGAGGGCCAAGGAAGGGCTCTGCTTAATGTGAATAGGAAGCCTGTTCCAAAGAAGGGGCAATCTCTGAGACATGTATCTGTCTCTCCAACATGTTTTGTTTGAGCCCCTGACTAAGTTTAGATCCCTAGATCAGGTGACTATCACGCTGTTTGACTTGCAGATATGTAGCAGCCCCATCAAGGTTGGATTTGTGAGAGCCTTGTAGATCAGACATAGGTCACCCCTTAATACTGGGTAAGAGACAGAGTAAACGGATAGGGGTTTTAGTCTGTTCACATAGGACAGGTTGTTTACACCCTGCATTTTTTGGTGAGAAATCTCGTGAGGTCACTTCTGCTGCTATAAGTGCCTAGTCAAGTACATGGCAAATGGCACAATGTACTCAATTATAGGTCTAATGAGGGCTGAGTACATCTTGACTATAATTTCCTTGGATATGGATGCCATACCTTTACTTATAAGTTGTGGCACATAAAAGGACTTCTTCACCACTGTGGATACATGGCAGTCAAAGTTCAGGCTAGTATCTATCTGTGTACCTAGATCTCTCACATCTGAGTCTACTCTTAGGAATGTGCTATTAATGTTGTAATTTGCAAGGGTGTTTGACATCCCAAAGGGAATGACAATGCATTTTTTCGCATTTAGCTTTAGGCCATGGTTCTGGCATCAATCATTTGTCTGATATAGACCCTCCTGAAGGATATCAACATCATTGAGAGATTCAATGATTGCTCCAGCTTGCAGTTGTGAACAAAATTTGTCATCCAGAGGCCTTACACATTAGCCTTGACTTCAGAGAGGTATATTCTAAACAGGAATGGTCCGAGCACTGAGACCTGTGGCACACCACTATTAACTGGCTTGCTGGATTCACCCATTTTAACCACATATGAGTCCTGTCCATGAGCCATTTGGCTATCCATCTGGTGACATAGGGATCTATGCCCAGTTTTGTGAGTTTATTTGTAATACCTGAGTTGGGAATTGTGCCAAATGCCTTGGCCAGGTTGAGGTAGGCAGTGTGTACTGTTTTACCCTCATCCATGGCCTTAGTGACTTTCTCAAAGATATCTACCAGATTCAGTAGGCATGACTTGCCCTTGGCAAAGCCAAACTGGGTTGGGTCCAGTGTTTGGAGTTTTCCTATGTCATTATTTATCAGGTCCATGATTATTATTTCCATGGCCTTACATAGAAGACTAGTCAAACATGGGTCTGTAATTTCTTGGGTCAGTATTTGGTTCCCCTTTATGCAGATGGATGACTGTTGCTGTCCTCCTCTCTATCGGGTCAAAGCCAGTCTGGAGGCTTAGGTTAAATAGAGATCCTAATGGGCCTGATAGGTCCTGATTTAAGGTGTTTAACAGGCAACCTGATGTATCATCAAGCCCCAGTGTAGTCATGCTTTTAGCTTTAGAGAGTGCAGTGGCAACCTGTTCCTTGGTAATAATTGGCAGTTGAATGGCGAAGGGCATTTCTTGGGGGGGGGGGGAGTGGGAGTGATGGGGTGGTGAAATTGGAGCTGAATTTGTTGGCTGGCAGATTTGCTATATCTTTTGGCTGAGTATAGATAATGCTATCTGCAATGAACTCTGCTCATTGTTGGGTGTTGCCTTTACGATTTCAGACATAACTGAAAAATGCCTTATAGTTATCCATAGCTTTGGAAGCTATTTTTACCTCAAAGTCTGCTTTCAGAGACTTGACTAGTTCCCTGATTTGCTTATTTAGACTAATGAGGACATTTTGCACTGTTGTGACATTCCCTTACTTCTCAATAGAATTTTCTTTCTGTTGTTGCACAACCTATTAATACCAGGGGTCCACCAATGTTTATATGGTTTGACCTGGGTTTATTTCAGTCTGGTACTGTTATGTCCATACAGTTGTTTATATGGTCATACAGGGCTTTTGTGTATGCCTCTGCAGAGGTTTCTGTATTTTTGGGATTTGGGGGAGCTTGGAAACAAGCTGTGCCATGCCTTAATAAGTCATGCCATGTTTGAAGAGAGTGGGCATGACTGTTATAGTCAATGATTATGTGTGGTTGAGTATTATGATGAGGAGGGTGCTCCTTGTGATTGGGAGACCTGAGTTTGATTAAAACTTAAAAGAGTGCTTGGTCAGCATTATATGTGCATGAGTCATATAGCTGCAAAAGTAAGATTTGTTAATATTGTAATATCAGGATGCTCTGATGGAGCATATCACTCCAAATTTTAAATATAGAATGACAGGATCTGAAATCCTTGGTTGGGTGTAACTGAGGAGATGAGAGTATGGAATTCAGCATTAAATTGTCAAATGAAAAAAGTCTGTGCAATTGATTGCTTGCCAGCTGAGTGAAGGTCTATAGGAATATTGAATGGAACCAATGAATGAATTGTCAAGATCCACAGCTAGTTATAGTGTTAACTCAACATACTTGAATCCATTTGAGCTAAATGAATATGTGTTTTGTAAAATATTTATTTATTTTATTTGACATTTGTTAACCGGGTTGGTCCAACTGGGCCAGAAGCCCATTTTCAGTGGAAACCTGAGGAGAAAAGCTCCATAGTAATACAAACAAAAAGATTAGTACAAAGCCATAAAAAGGGATGGTGACATAAGGCAGTACTAAGCAGTTACATGATAGGACAGAAAAATCATTTACAAAGTATTCAGGCATTGTATGCAAAAGTGAAATATACAGATTGTGATAAATATGCTAAAGTTGATACAAATCAATTAGGTAAAAGGGTATTTACATAACTTGTGGTTAGAAAATATAATAAAATATACATGTATATGCATATATAGCAGGAGCACTTGAAAGTGTGGTATGACATCTTTATGAAAGAGGAGAGAAGAAATGGGAGTTATCCCAGTGAAGGAAATGGGAGTTATACCAGTGAAGGAAATGGGAGTTATCCCAGTGAAGGAAATGGGAATTATCCCAGTGAGAAGAAATGAGGAGGAAAAAGATGGAGGCTGGAGACAGAGGGTGTGGGGGGTAGGTAGGCTGTAGACAGGGGCAGAGCCATGTGCTTACTAGGGAGAGTTTTCGCACTTTTTTGAAATGTTTTGGGTGAGAGACATCGCTTACATAACAGGGGAGTTTGTTCCAGGACAGGGACACTGGGTATTTATATAGGAGTTTGCCTATGTTTTTCTTGGATTTGTAGATGTCAACAAGATGTTGACTGAAGCTGCGAAGAAGACGGTTAGGAGTATAATAGGATACAAGTGAGGAGATGGAGAGGCAGGCAGTAAGTTTGTAGAGTACTGAACGTGTGATTTCTAGTTGTGACAGTAGAAGTTGTTGCGAGAATTCTAGCCAATTTAGCTTTTTTAGTGTATGGTAGTGGTGAGAGTTGTAGGGTAGGTTTGTGGCATATCTAGCTATTTTGCTATGGGCTTGTTCAAGCTTGGAGAGTAGTGAAGATTGTATGTTTGCGAGAACTGGAGCCACATAGAGTAGGCAGGGTAGGAGGAAAGCTTGAGCCAGAGAAGGTTTAGAGTTTGAGGAAAGGAGTTTCTTATTTCTGTAAAGGAATCCCAGTTTTTTATGTGTTTTTTTAATACTCTGTTGAATGTAAAGGTCGAATTTTAATCGGTTGTCGATTATGGTGACAAGTAGCTTAGTGTGAGGTTCCACTTTAATGGTAGTGTTGTTGTGGGATGTGATGGTAAAGGTGGATTTGTGATGGGAATGAGTACAATACAGAAAGAGGAGTTTTGTCTTTTTTGGATTTAAGATAAGCTGATTTTCAGAAATACTGGATGAAGAGTGTATTATCTGTGCAGCAATACAGATTGTGTGCAACTTGCTTATCGGAATTTGAGCAAGATGAAGTGAGGAAATTAAGACAATTTTGTAAACAATGAAGGGATATGTTTGATCCAAAAAGGAAAAGTGCTTTTGAGAATAAAAAGGAATGAATTCATCTCATATAGGAGATATTGTGTAAATTTGATTTGACATAAGGAAAATTGGCGAATAATGTTATTATAGTCTTCAGTTACAGATATGATTCAATAAAAATATGAATGTTATATAAGTTATACAATTAGAATGGCCTGATAAATGGTACAGTCAGAATTAGAAATGGCATCAGAGTTTGAACTTTTACAATCATTAGGCTTAAATAGAAGAATTAAAGACTATTTCCATTGATGCTGATAATATATATATATATATATGCACACGTGTGTGTGTGTGTGTGTGTGTGTGTGTGTGTGTGTGTGTGTGTGTGTGTGTTATATATGGATTTACCATATAAATATATATGGTAGATATATAAAATATATAAAATCCACATCAGCCCGGAAACAGATCCAAATTTATTAATCACACTGGAATAAAAATTAATAAGTTAAGCACTTTCATCCTGCTCCGGGCTTCCTCAGAATTCAAATAATAGTTAATTCCAAAGCTCCTAATATAGTCCACATTGTAGTAATTAAGCAATTAAAATAGTAAAATACGTAATGGTAATTAAACAGTTTAACAAAATGGTAGAGTAAACTTGGTGTCTAAAGGAAACTCTAAACAATCCACTGAATTCATATTTACATTCAAAAAACACTAAAAAAAGAAATGTTTTGTACACTTAAAATATAAATGGAATATAGTATAAAACCAAGAATAAAAAAGAATAACAAATTAAGAAATGTTAAAAAATATGTATCTTTCTGAGTACCTGTTTTACCAAAAAACATCAAACAAAAAAAAAATTGAACATAGCAAGTTATAGCTAAGGGTGACAGGTTTTTACAGTAGCTTCAGAGTTTGGCTTCTCTCATTCTCAACACAGGGTGAATGCACACATGATTGTTCAGTCCTGGTTTTTGGGTGGCATCCCAACCTAAGTTGGCAAAGGAGCTCTTTATATTCCAGTTTATTTTCCCATGCCCCCCCCCCCCAACGTCCTATGAGACTATCTCTAATATCCCCAAAACAAATCTCTGGAACCCTGCACAAGTGATAGAGTGTCTGTATGAAGCATTGTTTGCGTTGGCTTTCCTTACGTCATATAAGTGCTTGTAAATTCTCTGTGCTTACTTCCTTTCTGTCTTTCCTACATAAAATGAATGACAGTAGTTGCATAGAGCCATGTAAACCAAACCTGTTGAATTACAATCACCCTTTTTAAAAAAGGGTTCCAGGGATTTGTTTTTGGATATTAGAGATAGTCCCACAGGATGCCAGAGGGGGGTATGGGAAAATAAACTGGAATATAAAGAGCTCCTTTAGCAACTTAGGTTAGATGCCCCCCAAAATCCAGGACTGAACAATCATGTGTCCATTCACCCTGTGTTGAGAATGAGATCAGCCAAACTCTTAACCTACTGTAAAAACCTGTCACCCTTAGCTATAACTTGCTATGTTGAATTTTTTTTTTTGTTTGATTTTTTTTGTCTGATGTTTTTTGATAGGGTAAAACAGGTACTCAGAAAGATACATATTTTTTAACATTTCTTAAGTTGTTATTTTTTTTTTATTCTTGGTTTTATACTTTGTTCCATTTATATTTTAAGTGTATAAAACATTTATTTTTTAGTGTTTTTTGAATGTAAATATGAATTCAATGGATTGTTCAGCATTTCCTTTAAATGCCGCTGAGTTTACTCTACCATTTTGTTAAACTGTTTAATTACCATTACGTATTTTACTATTTTAATTGCTTAATTTCTACAATGTGGACTATATTAGGAGCTTTGGAATTAACTATTATTTGAGTTCCGAGGAAGTCCAGAGCAGGATGAAAGCACTTAACTTGTTAATTTTTATTTCAGTGTGATTAATAAATGTGGATCCGTTTCCTTACTTGGTTTCTGGGCTGACATGGATTTTGTGTTTTTGGTTCTGGTGTTTTCCGCCACGTTTTGACACACTCTTTCTGATATCTGAATTTAATGTCAGTAAACAATTAGTGCTCCTCAGGATTTCCCCCAAACCAACAACAAAATTACATGTCATTAATCAGAAAAAAAAAATAAACACCAATTAATTATGAGTTCTTTTATACTCACAATTTCTGAATTTCTGTGGTATTGCTGACATTCTATCTGTCTCCATGTCATGAAAAGTAGGAGTGTAACCAGAAATTTGGTCAGACTGAGTCATGCTCCCACTCTGCAGAGTTTCCCTTATTACTAATTATCAGTGGTGTACCTTTACTTTTAATTTCTGCTTTTTAACAGCCACAGTAAAAGTCTACCTCACACCATTTGTTTACCTTTGTTGGGCTAGGTGTGCAGAATCATACCTTTCAGCTGTCCAGATTTTTGCCTTATATTTTTGGTCTGTTCTTCATGTAATTTGTGATTTTCTGGCTAATCAACTAGGTTGGAAGTCACTAAATAATGACACACAGATGTTTTTTCAGACTTAGCATGCATTTTCTGAATGATATTAACACAAAACCTGTTATCCAATAAATGTTCTGTTCTTAATAGCAATATTTAAAATCTGTACCTATTTTTGGACCTTTGACCCCCCCCCCCCATTACTTTAGACTTTGTCCACATTTCTTCTCCTAAGAGGTTGAAATGTATGTGCGGAATCATTGGGTTTGAGAAGACAAAATCTGTTTCCCACAATGAGGGAGGTATGGCCCACTTTGCTCTCCTTTCACCCCCCAGTTCCCCAGCCACCCCTCATATCGACACATTTAATCCTACTGCTCTCCTCCTCCCACTTTTTGATATCACAAACCTGCTTAAAGACACAGTTACATAATTAGTACATTTTCCACACATTCACCCATCTCATAGCATCCATCACAATAATATCAATATTCTCTTCCTTACTCACTCTTTCACTCACTCATTGTCTACTCTGTTAATACAGCATCCACCACAGTACTTCTGACGTTGTCTTTCCCACTCAGTCACTCTGACTGCAGAATGAATATCCACCCTTCCTTCCCTTTGGACTCCTGCATCGCAGTCCCTTCCCTTCTGATGTAAAAATTCACCTCTTCCATTATCACTCCACCTATCAGCTCATTTAAAAACCTGACTTCATCTTTTTCATTTTTAATCCTGACTTCATACCGCTCCTCCCCCATTTTCTACATTACCACCTTATTCTTATTCATACTCAGTACTGCTAATTCTTGTCTTTGATTCTCAGCTCTGTCTATCTCATTCTTAACCAACTCACTCATTACTCTCTTACATTCTCAGCTGTGTCTATCTCACTTCTAATCCAAAACACTCCCTACTCTAATCATTCTTAATGTTCGCTAACATCACTCTAACTCTTGCAGATCTTGGAGTCTAACTTAATTGGCTGTCCATCTCATGACAAGATTATAACTTTATTAGTTCTCCATCTCATCACAAGTATATATGCTGCTCACCAGCTTAGCTACTCTGCTTCTACTTCTGCTTTCTCTCCTCACAGACTATCAAATTATTGTTACACCCCAAATTTCCTTACATATTATAAGCCTCCATTTAAACCATTCTACCCAAACGTCTTCACCAAAAATTGCTCCACAGCAATTTAGCAGCTCACCTAATCTTTACTTTAAATACAAAAATATTTCCTCTCCTCACTACCACCCCAGAACAAAGCTAACATAAAAATAAAAATGACCATTATAAAACCATGTCACTCCTTCCAACCTTCTTCAAGAATTAAACTGTGTGTTGACATACACCCTAATCCAGGCCCTCCTTCATTCTCTACATCTCTATCACCCACATCCCCTTTGGTCACCTCTAATAACACCAAACAACTAAATACATACATGTAAAATTTGTAATAAAATCACTGAACTACATGCCTAGATCTTTCATTATGCACCAGATATCATTGCACTTACTGAGACTTGATTACACCCTCATATAAAAGACTCAGAAATTCTGTTCCCGAGATACAGCATCATTAGAGCTAACAGGTTAAGCAAAAAAGCAGGAGGGTAGCTATTCTCTATCCTAACATGTATGAAGTTTCTTCCCTCACACAAAAACTCTGCCCAGATTCAGTGATGCAGAGCTACTCTTCTCCTGCATAAAATTAAATGACCACAAACTCCTTTGCATAATTGTTCTATATATCTCACCTGGAAAGAATATATTCACCCTTCAAGCAGGGGCGACTCGTGCTATTGGACTGCCAGACTGCAGCCCCCCTCCAGCTGTAAAAAAGAAAAAAAAAGAAAGAAAATAAAAGATAAAAAGGAAAATTAAAAATCGTAGACTTTCGCACATGCGCACTAGTCCGGACTGCTGCTGAGACAGTCTGGAGCATGCACAGACTTTTTCAGCAGCAGTCCGGATTAGGAAACATTTAAGAGCAGAGATCCCAGAAGTCTATGCAGTTGTAACTGCATAGACTGTCGCTGGACACGGATCAGACACGGACTGCAACATCTGCAGGCTGGAGTCTCTTCGGGGGAAGAACATCTCCTGTGGTGGATTTGATGCTCCAATGGACGTAATGCACAGGCAGGTTTGTAGTGCTCTAACAGCTATGGATTTAATGGCACAAAGGGATCTACATCGCTCCAGGTGTGTATGTGTGTGTAAATGCCCCAGTTGCTATATACTGGTGGCTAGAACAAACTCATGGTGGTGTGGTAGGGAATACCTCAGGCTTGAACCCTGTACCTTGTATGCAGGTGTTAAGGACCTGAATTCCCTACCCACCACCATTTGTAAAAAAAAATTGCAGATTTTTGCCTCATATTTGATCTGATCTGTTCCTCATAATATCTGTGGTTTCTAAATGTTGCAATGCTTGATATTTGATGGTGCAGTGGTAGCATTGTTGGCTCACAGCTGCAGGTTCTCAGGTTTGATTCTTGGCTGGGGTGCCTTCTGTGTGGGGTCTGCATCTTCTCCCTGTGTTTGTGTGGGTTTGCTTTTGTGTCCTCCCATGTTACAAAGACATGTCTGCATTATTTCTTCCTGGGCCTCTGCTGAAAATAGTTTTTTTGTTCCAAGTCAGACTGTCCTGATTAACAAATGTTAAATAAAATTGACAGGCATTTGAATTTCAGACTTCAGGTTTCTGAATGTTTAACTCCTTACATATTTGATGGTGCAGTGGTAGCATTGTTGCCTCACAGCTATAGGTTTTCTGGTTTGATTCTTGGCTGGGGTGCCTTCTGTGTGGAGTCTGCATCTTATCCCTGTGTTTGTGTGGATTTGCTCTGGTGTCCTGCCATTTTACAAAGACATGTGTCTGCAGTATTTCCCCCTGGGCCTCTGCTGAAAATTGTTTTTGTTCCATCAGAAGTAAAATTGACAGGCATTTGAATTTCAGACTTCATATTCTTCAGAAAATACATAGTAACACAACCTTTTATTCTAGCAATTTTCTAAGTTTATAAGATGAATATTTGAAATGTGTCCTTATTTTTGGGACTGTATTACCACATTATTGGCTTTGTCCAGGTTTTTTCATGCTGAGGTTGACAGCTATGGCAAGAACTGAATTCACTCAATATGTTTAAGGGCTGTATTCCCTCTTTACTGGGTTTGTCCGGGTGTTTTGTGCGAAGAGGTCGACAGCTATGGTGAGAACTGAATTCATTAAATGATAGCCATTTAAGTTTCAGTCTTCCTCTCTTTCGCAAAGCAGCTGATTTGGCATAGTGTTATGTTGCTCTGACTGTTTTGCACAAGGACCTTGGCAGTAAAATGTATGGTGGTAACAGCATTTTTCTTTCACAAAGCAGGTGATTTGGCATAGTGGTATGTTGCTCTGACTGTTTTGCACTGGGACATCTGTAGTAAAATGTATGGTGGTAACACAGCATTTTTCTTTCACAAAGCAGCTGATTTGGCATAGTGGTATGTTGCTCTGACTCTTTTGCACAGGGACCTTGGCAGTAAAATGTATGGTGGTAACACAGCATTTTATTCTAGCAACTTTCCAAGATTATACAAGCAATGTTTAATGTGTCCCTGGTTATTGGGCTTTTGACCCCTCCCCCCAATAAATTTGGCTTTTTCCAGATTTCTTGTGCTGCAAAGTTGAGATGCAGTTGAGTATTGAGTAGATTTTACAAGGAGCTGAGAGCTGCAGGGGAAAAGAGAAGTTTAGTGTTGTTTATGCTAAGTCAGCTTGCATTGTTAATAGCACAACAGGTTGTGTACTTGCTTTTAATGAAGAAGGTTGTTGGTTCTACTCCCACAAGGGGTGAATGCTGCCATACTGAAAAAGTTAAGATACTAACTATGAGCCTGTTATCAGTTTGCCATCCATTTCCTATTTCACTATTACTAGCTTATCATTTTTAATGTAATATAGGCAATTTATTCCTCAGGGGCATCAAACACTTTATTTTTCGATGAAACCATGAAATATAAAGGTGTTTGCTAGCAGCAACCTCTTCATTAGCTACAGATTTTTTTTTAATGTGGAATTATTTAGATGACTTTTTTACTTCTTCAGAGATTGTGCATATTTACTGATAATGGTGGACTGTAGAATTGTGCATATTTACTGATAATTGTGGACTGTAGAATTGTGCACATTTACTGATAATGGTGGACTGTAGAAGTTTGAGTAGACTTTTATGATGGAAATGTTCTGAACTGGGCAGTTTTGTCATTATGGGTACATGCATTTTGTTTCATTGTTTACTGGAAAGATGTTCTGAATTGGACCGTTTTGTCATTATTGGTGCATGCGTTCTGTTTCATTGTTTACTGGAAAAATGTTCAAAACAATAGGAAGGTGTATCAAAGAGCACATGTATGTTTCATATGCAAGGGGCCTATGATTTGAAAACAGCCCAGAATTAATCATTATCTGCCACTGGTAAAATGTATTTTCTTTGAATGTGGGTTTCAATGCTGTTTCAATGAATGTGAGTTTCAAGGGCAGAGAAGTTTTAATGCTTAGTTTGTTTAGCAGATGTCTTAGTGTTTGTGCTGTAAAATGCAAAATAAAACTTTCAAATGAAGTCCAAATCATCATAGAAGTAAATCAGTATGCACATTAGTGTTTATGGTAAATGGAGTGAAATAGCCAAGTAATGGATGATTGGAATGACTGCAGGGGGAGGCTCCATTCGACTATGATTTTTGAGAGGGGGAAGGGCGGCAAACTTAAAGACAGCCCCAGCTGGACTATACCTCCCAACTGTCCAGATTTTCAAAGACTGAATAGATTTTTGCTTCTTATTTTTGGTTTGTTCCTCATAAAATTTGTGTTTTTTCTGGCAAATCATTTAGGAATTAAGTCACTAAATAATGATACACTGAGTTTCAGACTTCATAACTTTCAGAAAAATGCATGCTAAAGTAAGACCTGTTCTATCAACTGTCTCAGTTTATACAAGAGCAATTTTAGTACTGTTTATATGTTCCCCCAATATATTTGGCCTTGTCCCGATTTATTGCATTAACAGGTTGAGAGGTACATGCAAATAAATTGCTTTATAGAATTAGGCATAGACAAACCTCTCAACTGTCCCTGATTTTGGCTCAAAATGTTGCTCTTCCCCCTAATAATCTCTCCGCAAAATAGCAATTTTGGAAGAAAACATGGAGGGTTTACAATTAAGAAATAACTGTGATAATCAGAGTTATAGATTACTTTTATTTCAGAAATGCATGTAGATTCTTTTATTTTGTCAGCTGCTCAAGTTAGCAGTACTAATATTAAAGTGTCCCTTCTTTGACAGGTTCTTACATCACATTTTTGGTCCATTTTTCATAAAATTGTGCTTTTTTGGCAAATTAGTGACAAATCATTAAAGACTGAAGTTAGAAAATAATGACAGACATTTGAGTTTCAGATTTCATACCATTCAGAAAATTCATACTAATGCAAGACCTATTCTATTATCTTTCTAAGTTTATAAGAGCAATATTTAAAAATTGTCCTTATTTTTGGGCCTTTGTCCCACTTCTTTGTATGGCTTTGTCCAGATTTCTTGCTCTGAGGTTGAGAGGTATGACAAATGTGTCAGGGCCATCACAGTCAGCCAGAGACATTTCAAATTGTGACATACTTGTTGCACCCCACTCCCCCATGTAGTGACTCTGGATGTGTCGAAGCAAGGCAAGGAGTAGTTATGCAGTGTAAATGTGCAGAGTATCCCCCCCATGCAAGGTAGACACAAGTACTAGAGTGGCTTTTCATCTGTCCTTGATTTTTACAGAATGGTCTGGTTTCTGTCATATTTTTTTGTACTGTTGATTTATGCTTATTACTCAAAGTGCCTGTTGCTCTGTGTTTAAGTAGCAATACTTTAATGACCATCAGGTAAGCTTAGCTGAGATCGTAAGATGGAAGTATGCTTTAATAAGCATACTGTTAAAGAATTGCAAACATTGAAAGCCTTTCTGTTGTTGCCATGTAGAGAATACTTAACTAGATAATGTATAAGCCTTGGGTATTGAAATGCATATGACAGTATTTGTAATAAAGGACAGGATTACATTATTTTAAGAAGCTCATTACACTTCGAGACTTCCAGTCATCTCTGCGGCTTTACCCATAAACTAAACAGAATGCCAATCGTGTGGTCCATAACCTGTACAGTAATCCTTTTAAGCAATGTATTTTGAGCTTATTTCTTGTTTGCTTTTCATTTTTTACTTTGATCATGTTTTCCCCGTGAAACAAGTAGATAGTTGTCAGGCAGCAGGTCTTTTTTGGATAAGAAATATTTTTACAAGTGGGGACATCAGAGATTTCTACTTTCAGCATGTTACTTGGTACTTTAATAAAACTGAACATAAATTATAATTAGAACTGCAGTGCAAGCAGTGGTTTGAGATGAGTGCTGCTTGTTTTTCTTGTACTAGATTTTGACTGGCATTCCATTAATGTATTTAAAAAGCAATTTATTTTTTCATGCCTAACAACCTTTTTGTTTCCATCTAGATATTTAGTAAGCTGTCATGCAGCCAATGCATTGAAATATTTTTATTCTTCTACACTTCATTTTGTCTTGCTTGGACTCTCATAATGACGGTTTGGCACCCAGGGCAGTGTATTTAGTTAGTTTTTGTGGTTTTGAGCATAGCTCCTCCCCTTTCTAGTTGGCCACACCCCTTCTCATTGACCCCACCCATTCAGCTGTCTCCTGCAGCCCCCCTTTGATTTGAAGTCACCAGCTGCCACTGCCTTCAAGACATCCTTTACTGAACCTCACACAATATTATCAATACACAGTCATCCTAGGTGATGTCAACATCAACTGGAATGCTTTCACTTCTAAGTATTATTCTAGTATCAACCTTCATGGTTTCAAACAGCTTAATTATTTTCCTGCTTGCTATAACAAATCCCAAGACACTATAGGCCCATTCCTGACTGGATTCTTCTCTCTGATCCTTGCAACTACACTGCATCAGGAACCCTTCCTGAATCCCTTAGTGATCATTGACCTACATATACTATCAGATGCATTACTCACCATGCCAAACAATAACTATACAAAAATGCTCATAAACTCACAAATGTTAACTTTGAATCATTTTTATCTGTTCCAAACTCACTTAACTGGACTATTTACAAAGTCTTGACACTAGGTGAGGCAGTAGAAATTTTCAATTCAATGTTTTAGAGCATCCTAAATGGCCTAGCATCAGTGCGTAGTGGAGTAAAATCTAACATTGCCCCTTGGCTTACTAATCAGAGTAGAAATCTTATGCAAAATAGAGGCAAGACATGAAAAGAGTGTCATAAGCTTAAAACAGGACACAAATCTAACTACAGCTCTTTAAAGAACTTTGTAACATTACCAAAAAAACAAGTCAACATTGATAACAAACAGTACTATTGTGATTTATAAAATAACCATAGGTTTAACTCAAAAAATTCCGGTCATCCATTAAACAAATTTTACACCCAGGAACTAACAATGTCCTTAACCTTTGTTCCAATAACTCCCCTTTAGAAACAGCCACAAATGTTAACTTATTCTTCACTGACAGCATAGCTGTCCTCACCAATGAATCCTTTCCTGACTCCACTATCTCATGTCTAACCACATCCACTAATATCCTCACACTAAAACCAGTTGCCACCTCCTTCATAAAAAAATATTATCCAAACTTAAACCCTGCTCACCGTCTGCAGATAACCTTCCTGTAGAATACCGCAAAATTGCTGCTAACAGCATTGTATATCCAGTCTCCATCTTTATAAATAGGTAAATACAGGAATCCTATATTCCTGCCATCTGGAAAAATGCCATATCTTCCCCCTCCACAAAGGTGGCACTTCTACCAAGATATCTAATTCAGAGCCCTTGCCATCTTATATCAACTCTCAAAAATATTGTAAAATGTGCCCATAAACAACTACTCCAGCATCTCTTTAAAGAACAGTTACCAACCAATACTCAACATGGTTTTAGACCTGCCCATTATATAGCAACTACCTTCCTAACTTTTACAGGTAACATAAATAAAGCCAGGGATGGTGATAAGCTTGCATATTCCTTATTCCTAGACTTATCAAAAGTTTTCAACACTGTGCCTCATAAAAAGCACCTACTACAACTGTTCACAATGGGTATCTCACAATCTACTCTTCAGTCATTAAATAATTACTTGTCAGAATGCTGCTATCAGACAGTGAAATGGAATTCTACCCTTTCTCCTTACATACCCTTCATTACAGGTGTACCACAGCACTCTATTCTTGGTCCTCTTCTATGTGATATCTTTATAAATATTCTTCATACTTCTATACAAAAAGCACACTTTGTACAGTATGCAGACAATCTCACCCTAATCTACCTTTCAGACAATTTACAGAAAATTTAGAAAAGATAATACATTACACCTTTAACTCTACTGAAAATTAGCTTTGTAACCACCAATTCCTTCTTAATAAAAAAAAAAACTCCTTTTATTTTTCCCCATATCACTTACCTATGAGAAAAATAACTTTAAGATCACACCCTTAAACAAATCATCAATTGAAGTAGTGCCCCATACAAAACTGCTGGGGGTTATAACAGTTGACAACCCCAAATATGACCTCCACATGCATAGCAATACATAAAAACTCACAAAAAATAGGAATGCTATACAAAACCAAAAAAAATTCTTAATGCATACATTAGAGTCACCATTTCCACTACATACATACTTACCACTCTATTATATGGTTGTTTCATCCTGACTCACCACCAAGCCACCTTAAAATCTAAACTAGAACAGTGTTACAACAAGGTAGCTAGGTCTGCAGCTCACATAAATCACCAAACACATCGCTGTTCTACACTAAAAACTCTAAATTGGCTAGAATTATCCCACCACCTTAATTATATCTATCTTCTCTTCACATATTTAATTCCACTTCCTGCCCAGCTGTAAGTGCAATTCTCCACCACTACCTTACAAATTGTTGCCTTTGATCTCCTGACAAAACATCTATGTGATGTCTATAAACCTTTAAAAAAATGGCTGTCTATACTCACACTGTGTAGTAAAAAACTGTAATAAAACCCCTGCAACAATCAGGGCAGTACATAACATTCATATATTTAAACTGCAGCTAAAATAATTCCTCTCTGACTCCTGGCTTCTCCAGGCAAAAATGTCAGCTCCTTCTTCTCTAATATCTCTATACACATTATCTCTCCTTTTCCTTGTTTTCATTTCTCTTACTCTTATTTCCCTTAATCTTAATTTTGCTTTTACTCATTATTTCTCCCCTCTCCCATATCTACTCCACGTATTACCTCTAACAAATACTTTTCTTGCTCTCAACCTCTGTCTCTCTTCCTTCTCTTTCACTGCTTGAATTTTTCACTCTGACATTTTCTTTATGAGTGAGTAATAAACTATCGTGCTTATAACATGTCAACACGTTTCCGTGCTGTATGGGATTGTATTTATTTTGTTTAAACAATGGTATATATGTATTGTTCTACATGTTATATGTGTATTGATACACATATAACATGTCTAATCTATGTATTTACAGTGTATTGTGATATGATGTCAGTTTTCACCTATGTATATGTATTTTGTGTTGTTTTACTTGTAGAGCAACATCCATCAAGTATAACAGAGGTCCACAACAGTAGCTGTCTTGGATATTGTTTTATTAGTGTTAGGTTTTGTTGGTGGCAATCCTTCTAAAAAATATTCATCATCATTTTCTAACGCTTAAAACGAGTTATTGGCTGAATTCTACTGATCACTGTTCTATGTCACCAAAGCATTTTTTCCAGTATGTTTTTTTGCCCCCATGCCTGATGACCACAAAGTCTCTCCTCCATCAAACTGTTTGGGGAGGGGAGGAATCAAACAAACAATCATGCATGAGGATGCTTTGTGCTTTCTCCATCATCCCAGGAATAACAGCATGTTTATTTATGGCCAAACCCTTCACTTGGTGGTAATATGAGCACATGTATCACTCCAAAGACAACCTATCCCCTTATGCTGGCTCATGTGTGCTCCTGCACATGTACTTACAAGGGCTACCATCACCAGTTTGGACAGTCATGCCTATGTCTTCCTTGACCTGGCTCATTCCTTTCTCAAGTTGGGACTCTGTCATTAGAGCAGTGATGTGACCCAGGTGGGAAAATCCCCCTCAATAACAGGAACGCCCATCCTCCCTGCTTGCACCATCAACCACCTCAGCCTCTATTCAAACCGGAGTTGCTTATACCATAATAAGGGTTTTACCCCCCATGCCACCAGTGCAGACATGTCATGAAGACATTTTGACAGCAAACATTCATTATGGGTTCAGTCTGGTTGTCTGCAGAATTGTTTATTATCTCAAATGTGAATGGGAGAATACCACCATCCCATTAGTACCTAATGAACTTTATCTTGCATTTTTCCAGTATATAAGGTTGTGACAAGAAAATAAGGTATTAAAGACAAAGCCACCATAGATAATTAATAGACATCTATAGAGCATTCCCAATATCATGAGACACACTTGGCCAAGAGTACATAGGCAGGGACTTCCAAGATGACTGCACATTGAGTAACAGCTTAATTCTAGCTCTCAGTGTGAAAACAGAAACTCAGCAGAGAAGGCCAGTAGACTTTTGTGTTTCTGGGTAAATTTCAGAAACTGGCTATTAACTGCACTGCCCGGATGCCAAGAAAAAATAAATACAGAGGACCCGAAGGAAAATTAGATACAAAAGCTGAGGAAAAAACTTTGAATGAGAAATATATGGCAGCTGTTCAGCAAAAAACAATGCAAGTTCCAGACATGACTTCCAGTAACCTAGAGGAAAGCATAAGACAACTACACACAGACCTAGTTAAAATAAATGAAACACTGATGGAGTATATCAACTCAAACAACAAAAGGCTGGAAAAAATGGAAGAAGCTTTAATCAGATATTCAGATAAGGTGATAAAACTGAAAAATTCAGAGGTCAAAATGAAGAAAAAGCTGGCTGAATATGAGACTCTTAAGTAGAGATGTTTCAAAAAATAATAGAATTAAAGGAAAGAGCATGTAGGAAAAACCTAATATTTTCGGTTGTATCAGAGAAGCTGGAAGGAGCAGACTGTATTCATTTTATGAAAACACAACTAAGCAACTGGACTGGTATTCCACAGCAGGAGTTGTTAATTGAAAGGACACATCATGTGTTTGCTCCAAACCAGGCTAAGGAAAGCAACCTAGACCTTTAATAGTAAAGATGTAATCCTGCCAGCAGAAGTAACTGATTCCTACAAAACTGTAGCAGAAGGGCAAAATACTAAAAGCGGGAGATAGCAAAGAGTTTGTAGATTAGTCATTGCACAACAGGCAGAAGAGGTGTAAATTTATTCTACTATTCAGAGAATGTCGAGAAGCAGGTGTGAAATTCAAACTGTTGTATCCAGTTATCTTTAAAATATTCTTCCCTGGAGGGAAAAATAATTTTTGATGAAGTACATGCTAATGAGGAAATACAAAACTTTGACCAAACAAAATGTGAGCTGTGAAACAGAAGGGGATTCTGCTTCTACCTCTTCTGGTAGTGAAGACTATAGGGAGACTGTGCCAGTGAAACATTTTCTAATGTTTCAATCAGAAATGCTGGAAAGAAGGAAGGGAGCATGAGGGTTGACTAGAAGAATTGACAGTATGTTGTAAATGAGGCATAGGATTTTTGAGATGGAGATGAAAAATAATAAAACTTGCAAATTGACAAATGTGGAATTACAAAGCAATAATTACATTTGTGAAATATGACAGAACAGGAAAATCTGGAAATATTGTACTTTTTTGGACTTGTGGGGGGGGTCTCAAGAATATTTCCTACTTCATGTCATTAATGTTTGGAAAAATACTTAGGGGAGGGGAAGTGGAGGGAGAAAGTTAACTGTAAGCAAAACAAAATTTCTTCTAAATAGTACTTTTTTTATATATTGTATGATTTTCTTTACATGCTATAAAGTCAAGTTTTCTCAGTTGTTTTTAAGTGTAATGGGGATACTACTGTAAACAGGTGCTGCTGTTTTCTTTTTTCTTCTTTCTTTCCCCTTCTTTTCTGTTTGTCTTTGTTCAGTTTTAAGAAATACAGGTACTGCAATATAAAAATGTCAGGTTAAAAGATCATGACAAAAGAAAAATTAATATGCTTTTTCTCATTTTCGTATGGGAGATTGACTGGATTAAGGCCCTTAGCTTGATCTCGTAACAAGTTTTAAGAGAAAGCAAGTGAATAAAAAAGAATATTGAATATTATAAGGCTTTTTTCTAGCAAATAAATGTATGCTTAGTATCAACAATTCTGTATTTGATCCTCGTGTCTCCATAGAGACAATCTGATAAACAGAAATTGGCTGCAATATGATAAAGAAAAATTGGCTAAAAAAAGAGAAACTGGCTAGGTGATAATGTTCTGTGAAAGCATTCAGTTGTTTTACCAGCTGGTAGAACTATAAAGATAAGACAAAAACCAGACAGCACTTAGTAGAAGCACAGACTGCACCATGCATCTTAGCATGGATAACCTTTCTTTTAAGTTAACTCAAGTCTGAGAGTGTGGTTGTCAGTTTAGGGCATTTGTTTCCATTAGAAAGGTAAAACTACAATATTTGAAGATGTACATAGTTTGGTGTGTTAAGTTAATATGTTTTAGGGGGTATGGGTTTTTTTTTAGTGCTTTCAGTAAAACAAAAAGTTAAGTAAGATATGATATAGGCTCAAATGAATACGACAAGAAACAACTGTATAAAAGTTCAACCTGCCAAACAGTGTATGCATGTAACATAAAAGCTGGAACTAGACATTTACTAAAAAAGCTGTTATATATAAAAGTTGGGAATAATAACTTTTTAATGCAATGATGCTTTCTGTAATGTCTTTAAATGTCAATGGTCTCACAGATAAATACAAAAAAGAAAGAGTAGTGAACTATATTAAAAATGTAGAGTGCAAATAGTTATGCTACAGGAGACATACTTGGAAAGAACTGAACATGTGAATTTGATAAAGAAATGTTTTTAGAGTGGTCATTCAGTAGAATACCTGGGACAAAGGAAAAGAGGATTACTTATATTAATTGCAAGTGGAACTCCAATAGTGACAGAAGAAGATAAAAAGATAATAATGGTAGATTTGTAGTACTAGGGGGCTACTGGAAGGGGAGGAGGATTGCATTACAATGTATTTATATTCCACCTAAAACTGCTATAATGGAGCTTAAGAAAAGTCTGGGTGAAATAATCAGCTTTCTGTGAGGAATATTACTTACAGGTGGGGACTGGAATTTGATTTTCAGCAGTGAAGATGTGTCTAAGGGACCCAAAGGGGAAAGTATAACAAAGGAGGGTAGACTTTTGAAGAAACTTATGAAGATATCTGGCATGAAAGATGTAAATTGAGTACTAGGAATTTGGAGTGAAATGACATATTATTCCCCAAAATACAGAAACTGGACTAGGCTAGACAGAATCCATGCATTTAATTGAAGGTCTTGATACACACCCAGTAATTATTTCAGATCATGCACTAATAATAACTAAAATAAAAACACAGGATAATGAAATAAAAATGAGACACTGGTGCTTTCCCACCTATCTGTTGAAAAGAGAGGAATTTAAGAAATGGGTAGTGGAGTTTTAATCAGGGTGAAATAAAAGAAAGGGAGATATGGTTAAACATTAACAAGAGTTATTTAGAGGGACTGACAAATGCTAAAGTATTACAGAATGGGGGAATCTCACAGAACAAAAAGAGGAGTAACTACAGAATGCTCAACAGAAAATAAGGGATTACCTCAATAATATGCATGGATTTAGAAAGACTGCTGTTAAGCAACTGTTTTCTGATAATAACTCTAAATCACAAAATATTTTAGTACAACGACTCATGCAACAGAAAGTAGAAAGGGCTGTCTTCAAGCTTAGGGAACCTATAACAAAGAAGGTAACAAGAGATCCTGTAGAGGTGTTAGATATATGTTGGAAATTCTATGAAAGTCTGTATAATGCAGAAAAAAGTGGAAATCAAGAAAAGGTACATATAGAAACGTTTGTGGAAGAATTAAATATGCCAAGGTTAGAAGTAGACGAGGCTCAATTGCTAACAGTTAAGATATGAGGAGGTGAGATAAAAATAGTGATGTATAACTAATCTACAGGAATGTCCCCAGGAACAGACGGTATTCCTGTGTAAGTTTGGAAATTAGTAAGGAAAAAAACTGATAAAAATATGGAAGGTTTTGTTTAACAGTATTTAAGAGGAGAAGTACCAACATCCTGGAAGAAAGCAGTGGTAGCTGTAATACCTAAAGAGGGTAAAGATCCATCAGATCCAGCTTCATACAGGCCCATTTTAATACTAAACCATGATTATAAAGTGTTTATGTCTATAATGGCTAAATGAATGGCAAAAGTGATGCCAACATTGATAGATATAGATCAATGTGGTTTTTTTGGAGGTGAGGTAAACATTTGACAACATTAACAAAACACTGTTGATCCAGAGGGAAGCAAAATGTAAGAAAATACCAAAGTTGTTGGTGGGTCTTGATGCAGAGAAAACATTTCACACAGTAAGTTGGGAATTTATGAGCAGGGCAATGAAAGCATTTGCATTCATTTATAAAATTATAAGATTGATTAGGAGGATAATGAGGGATCAGTGGCAAACATTAAAGTGAATGGGGTGCTCTCTGATAATTTCTGCTTGAGCAGAGGAAACAGGCAGGGGTGTCCTCTTTCCCCTTTGTTATTTGCATTATATTTGGAACCACTGGCAAAGAAAATAAGGGACTCAGAAATTCAAGGATATAGTTGATATGGTAGTCAAGAAAAGTTGGCTCTGTTTGTAGATGATATTATTTTATACCTGACAAAAACAGAAAGGGCATTACAGTGTTGTGGAATATTTGGAGGCAGTTTTCAAATATTTTCAGGAGACAAAAGTAATGAAGCTAAAGCAAAGGCAGAAGCAGTAAATTATATACCCACACTCAAATTGGTTCAGCAATATCCATATTTATGAGGACATGATAAAAACTATTTAGGAATATAGATTAAAATGATTCCAGAGTAGCAGCTAAGGATATGTGGGAAGAGACTAAACAAAAGATAAAACAAAAACTGAGACACTGGAAGCTCTGTTATATGGATATGGATAGTAACATACAAGCAGTCAAAATGCGTTTAGTCCCTTTAGTGTTATACACAGGTCAGACATATATTTATCAACCAGAGGTGATGTTGTGGATAGCAATTATTAAAGAGCTGAAGGATTTTATCTGGGAGGAGAAGACGGCAAGAGTCAAGTGGGATAAGTTGATTCTTCCAATAGAACAGGGTGGATTGGGATTATCCGATTTGAAGGGGTATTTCAGAGCTTCACAGTTAAAGCTCCTATACATAGCCCAAACAGAAATCTATAATTTAAAGTGAAAAGGGATGATGATGAAATGGGAGGAAGCTCAAGAAACAAGGAGAGACTGAGATTCTGGATGCAGGTCTTTAAGGAGAATAACAATAATCATACAGAATATTACATTCATAAAAAATATAAGTAGAAGAAAGTATTTAAAGAACTATGCCAACACAGGAATGGAGAAAGAAGATTCTGCCGATAGAGATGACTGCAATTAGGGATATAGACAACAACAGGCAAGGGGGCTGGAATGTATTGGAGAAAACTGGCAAAGAAGCCAAGGTACTGGGAGTAAATAATTAAAGAGGGGAAGGTAATAGAATGGGAAGATGCTAAGAATTTATTTGGACTGCAGGTTAGAGATTGCCTTCCCTATCAAGGATTTATATTAGTATGTAGGCAAAGAGAAAGAAATAGGGGGGGTCCTAGCACTGGTAGAATTTTTAGTAGATTCTAGAACAGAAGTTGCCATAAAAAATTATAATTAGTAGAGCATATAAAATATTGTATGATAACTATAAGAATCAATTAGAAGAGGTTAGAAAGAATTAGAAAGAGAGACTGGATAAGCAATTCACAAAGAAACAATGAGGAGATATATGTATGGTTCCCAAATATGCAACAGAATTCTAGAAGATTTAGGATTTTTGCTTGGAAATGTTTACTTAGATATTTTAATACCCCAAGTAGACTCCATATAATTTTCCTCAAGTAGACAGAAAACTTTGAAGGTGTGATGGGGAAGAAAGAGGTAACTGGGAACATATTTTCTGGGAGTGTAATGAGTTGGCAGATTTTAAAGATTCCCTGCTGATTATTCTGTCAAAGAAACTGGTGAGCACATTTGTGTAGCTAGGGAAATGATTTTTCTGAGCTATGATACAGAGTCAGAATTGCCTATAGATAGTAAGCCCTTGCTGAGTCTAATTAAGATGGCTGCCAAAAAAGCAATTACTAAAAAATCTAAGTCTAAACCAACTGTACTAGAAATAGTAAAAATAGTAACAGAGATAAAACAACTGGAATTGAGCTCTTTAAAAAAGGGTAGGAGCAAATTATATAGGAAAAATGGGAATTGTGGGAATAATACATACAGGGGAAGAATGAGGATTAAAAGAAGGCAGGACTTGAATGAGTTATGTATTGTTTGACTGACAATGATTGGGTAGATTATAAGTGATATATGTAGTGTTTGCAACTAGGATTATGTAAATATGGTTTGTGATGTAAAATGCGTGCAGCTGGGATTATGTCAGTATGGTTTGTTTTCATTTATATAAATGTACAATTGGCTATGTCATAAGTGATAATTTAATAAAAATATTTCACATAAAAAAATAAGTGTGAGTCATAAAAAAGAGTGCATAGGCAGATTATTGGCATGCTAGTGGATGGAGCAAGAAGAATCTTATGATGTTGCCTGCTGGGCTTAGGCTATATTATCAATAGGCATCATATAAAGGGTAATATCACTGAATAAAAGTAACCAAAAAGTGCAGATGGCAACAAAATTTAGAGACCTGATTAATCTAAAATAACATTAATATAAGTTTACAAGTAGCCAGCAATATATATTCCATAAAATTAATTCAGCAGATTCCCTTACCAAACAATCACCTTTTTTCAAATAATAAAACTTGTTCAGCTTTTAAATCTCACTTTTATGCATAATGTCTGGGTAGTGCATGGAGAGCCACCATTACTCTCTGATATCTGGAATGAGATAAACTTGTTAAGCACTTAACTAAAGTGAGGCCTGATATTAACAGTGTTTAGAGTGCTTAACAAAATATTGTTAAGGATACCTAAGTGCTGTTGAGATCAGGTCTCACACTAGAGATTAACAGCAGGCACTGCCAGTTGGTAAAGAACAGTGACAGAAGGTAAAACAGCTTTTACAAGCTGCTAAATTTTACCCTGCCACACTTAAACAGAAAATGTGACAGAACAAAGTGTCTAACAGCTTTTAACAGCTGTTTCATCATATGCCAGAGGAGTGCTTCATTTCTGCCCATTGTACCTCAGATTTTTCCCTGATTATGCAGATCATCACAAATTATATCTATATTTCCCCGACTCCTTGTAAAATGTTTGCTTTTCTGGTAAATCACAGAGAATTAGAGTCAGTCAATATTTAATGACAGGTTTTACAGTTTCATACTTCTTACTGTTCAGAAAATACACAATATAAAATCTATTGTTATATTATCTTTTCAAGTGAATTAAAGCAGTTTTTAAAAGCTATCCCACATTTTGATCATTCATCCCTTCTTTATTTTTGGATGTGTCCAGAATTCTTAAGAAAAGAAGTTGAGAGGTAAGCTGCTATCTGTTTGACAGCACTTGCTTAGACTTTACCTGCTTTTAAAGCTGACAAAACACTGCACGCTCCAACACTTTCTCTTTTATTTTTTCCTGTAACTGGTAGTACATAGACCAGGATTAAGCTCCATGCACTGCAAAGATCATCATAACCTTATATGTTCTTGACATGGATGTCAAGATCCATGCACTGCAAAGATCATCATAACCTTATATGTTCTTGACATGGATGTCAAGATCCATGCACTGCAAAGATCATCATAACCTTATATGTTCTTGACATGGATGTCAAGATCCATGCACTGCAAAGATCATCATAACCTTATATGTTCTTGACATGGATGTCAAGATTCACCTCTCAAGCTTCGTTCTTAAGGTGGATTTTTGGCATCCATGTCTTGAACACATAATAACTGGCTATAATCAGAGATCTGATCATAATGCTCTATATTCACAATAATTATGCTCTACTGTTCACCTTATAGGTGTTTAAGTATCATTTCAGCTGGAAAGAAGTACATTATAAAATGTAACTTTTCTTAATATTTAAATGTCATAAAAACGTTTCAGAATTCCTTCCAGCTTAATATGTTGTAATGTTCCACATGTGTACTGGTTGAATGCAGCCTTCAGCCACAAGCCATTTTCAGCCATAATACTTATAAACATAGCTGGTTCAATGATATAAATTACATTGCATCAACAAAGTGGTAGTTAACCACACAGCTCTGATAGAAACATCTATTGCTAGCCCTGCCTACTTGGGCAGCTCATCTCCAGATTAGTATTGGTATATTATTTTCCTTTATAATCAATAGCAATCCACATGTAAAAAGGAAGCTACTCTGTTATCATTCATAACTCTGGTTATTTTGGAACCTAGTTTCTGATGCTAGTTTTAGAAAAGAACTAGATGATGCCACTTTTTAAAGATTTCCACTTCTTTTTACAGGGAAACAACTGAATAGTTATTTAAATACTTATTTAATATAATGAATATTCCTTATACTCCTGTAAATATATATATATATATATATATATATATATATATATATATATATATATATATATATATATGTGTGTATATATATATATATATATATATATATATATATATTTCTTTTTTTAAAATGGCACTATAACTGTATGTTTAATGTCTAAAATGAAAAAGTATGAGTTTGATGTTATTTTGTCATAAAGTTAGTGAAGAAGTTATAAATTATTTGTATGGTGGATAACAAAATACAATTTTTCTGTGGTCACTTTTTTGCAATTTGACATAATTTGCTTTTAATATTTGCTATGAATCCATTCCATTCTCCTTGAAACTCATCATATGAAGAAGATGATTATAGTACCGGACGTGTTTCTTTCCCACTTTAATATCAGGATATTGCCAGTTTTCCTTTCCTTCACCTCCAGCAGCTGTAATTTGATGGCTTCCCTGTTATCAGACATACCACCTGGTCCACCTATTCTCTCCATTTTATTTCTTCTTACATGTATGCAGCCTGTAGTTAAGTTACATTTGTCCTACTGTTCTCTTTGTCATTGGTCCATTTAACGTAATCCACCATGCATTTCTAAATTTCCTCCATTGTTTTGTCCATCAAGGTAATTGAAGAGTATCAGACTCCAGGAAATTGGATTCTTTCAAACAAATAAATAAAAGACAGAGAAATGTTTGAAAAAAAAATTCACAACAATCACAAATAAAGACTAAAACAGTAGCTGGTTCAGAGGAAAAGTGATGTGGGATGAAACAGTTATGAATAATTTTAACAGCCTCCACTGTGAGTAATTAGATTATAATAACATAGGACTGCACAGACAGTAATAAATAGATTCTCATGACACTTGAGAAAATTTAAATAACCTTTGCAGCCTACCCAACTTGCCCAGTAGAAATAGAGGAAGATTGTCAGAATATGTGAGCCTAATATTTCTTATTTAGTATCACACTCTGTTTCTATGATATAAAGAACCAATCAATATGGCAGAGTAAAAGCAATGTGATTTAATAAAACACACAGCACAAAAAACAAAAACTGGATAAGGGCTTTCACACCTCTATTGGGCACTTCATCAGCTCTAAAAAGTAACAATTTAGCAGATACTTAAATACCAAATTACCTTGCAAGAGCATGTGACCTAAGTACTGATTTTAAAGGGACCATCCCATTAAGTCTGATCCCACTGTCAGCTTGTAGGTCAATAATCCACTTAGTTTCAAGACATTTAGTTTTCATTTTTATATCACCTCCCCTGTTATTGCATTTATAGATTTCCAGTACCATAAATTTAAAATAGTGCTTATTAGTCTTATTAAGTATATGCTTACTAAGCACATTCTTGGTGTCTAGCTTTCTAATATCATTCAGATGTTCCCGAATGTGGTCTTTCAAAGACCTATTGGTTTTACCAACATAACAGATGTTACAAAATGCACAAAAACTCAGATAAACCAGGTTGTGAGTTGTACAATCAACATAAAAAATGAAAAGTATACAATTTATTAGTAGTGGGATGTATATAGATAGCAGAACTATGGATGTGTTTACACATATTACAGTTTTCTACACGAGTATGTACCCAATCTGGCTCACCTGCATGCATCTCTATTAAAAGGTTTATAACATATTGTTCCTAAAACAGAAGCACAGTACCTCTCCTAGAAGAGTCTTATACCAATCATCAGAGGTAAGGATATGCCAATTAATAATTTTTACAGACCATGCCGACTTTGTTGGAATACGTTAGGCACATTCTAAAATTATTAGAAACATTAAATTTAGAATCAAATTTGGAATCATACCGACTAGAGAAATAAGGTCTAGCAGATGTGTTCCTTTGCTTCAATACTTCATCATGTACTTGATTAATCTCATTCTCTTGATAACCTTGATGTAGAAATTTATTCTTAAGATCCCATGAACAAGGCAGTCATGATCTCATTACCTGCATTAAGCCGAGCATGCCAAAAAACTGCCCCTTAAGTACATTACAATGAATGTGTTTAGGGTGCATGCTACTGCAGTGAAGTACACTATTCACTCTACATTCTTTTTTATATACCTTAGTGCTTAAACCATTCAACATAGAAAAAACACATACATCTTAAAAATAATCACTGCTACTAGGGGAATAGGTAAAAGTAAAATTTAAAAATATGGTAGTCTGATGTAGATACTCCACAAAATCATAAAAAGTATCAATGCAACCTGACCAAACAAAAAAACATATTGTTGACAAAATGTGCATAAAAAGGAATGTGTTTAAGAAAAAAATTGCTATTATCAAAAATATATAAAGATTCCCAGTATGCAAGCACTGAATTGGCATAGTTATTGGCACACATGGTGCCCATAGATCACCTACCAGCTGATGAAAACATTTTTCATTAAACATATAAACATTATTACTAAGAATAATTTCAAGTAATGAACATATAAGGTGAATCTTGTCTGTACTATATGAAGAATACTTTGATAAAAACAACCTGGTAAATTCCACTCATAACTCATTTGGAATCACGGTAAAAAGAGAGGTGACATCCATAGTAAGCAAAACATAATCAGTACTGGTATAAGTATTAGACCACTCATATAAAGTTGATAGAAAGTGTTTAGTGTCCCTCAAAATAGTCTTAATATTGTCCAGCACTGAATGAAGCATCTTCTCAATGAATATAGAAGTGGTTCTGTTGCCCATCTGCGACCAGAAACAATTGGTCTCATCAGTAGGCAAATCAAAGATTTATGCACTTTTGGAACTCCATATAGAACAGATATAGTAGGTTGTTCAACTATACAATACTCAAAAAGTTCCTTCTCAATAATATCCTCCATTAATAATTCATGTAGGCCAGAATATATTCCATCAGTAAAACAACTTAAATGAAAGTTCTTATACTCACGATAAGTAAACTCATCATTCAAAAGAGTCCCCATATATTCCAAATATTTATAAGTATCCATGAGCACTATAGCTCCCCCCTTGTCTGCTGGAAATATTTGTATTTGGTCTAAAGAGGCAATTTCACATAAAGCATTATACTCAATTTCTGAGAGATTGTAAAAATCCTTTTACTGTTTCCGCCTCAACATTTGACAGATCTCATGCTCACATATTTTTACGAAAGCTTCTACCAGTGATGAGTTAACAGGGATAAACTGGATAGGGTTTTTCAAACTGGGAGCTTGCTGCACATTACACCCATACAAAATTCCAAGAGAAATACATCTGTCAAAAAGCTTTCAATCCATAATAGCATCAAATAAGGCATAACTTTTAGCAGGAACAAATGATAATCCTTTAATAAGAAATGCGTGTTGGACTGAAATCAATTCATAGGATGAAATATTAATCACTAAGTCCACAGAAACTTGCTGCATACTAAAGGTCCCGAGTGCTACCGTCCTAAAATTTGAGGTCTCTTCACCCCTTGTCAATTTCTGCTTCAAGAGCACCCTCTCATCTCCTTCCTTCTCTCCTTCATTAATTATGGCAACTGTAGTTGTAAAAAGGAGAGTGCAGACCAATCACCTTATGATCATCTTACACCATAGTTGATGAAGTGGATAAATCATCACTGTGAACCTTATTCACTATGCTGACCACATTACTTGCATCTGCATAGCCAGAAGAAGTAAATTGCATAGTAGCCATACTGTTGATCATTTTTTCAGTGGCTACTAAAACGTTAGAGGATGTAGTGGCATTAGTAGTGTCACTAACTTTACTAGCCACTGGCATATTATCTTGTTGAATTTTAGAGACCATTTTGGGCCAAGAGAACACCCAATCTTCATGGAAATTGGCTAAATCCCTAAGTAATGTCATATGTTTAACATCCTGTAATATTTTCTCAAAAGCAGCTACATTAAGAAACAGATCATCCATTTTCTGTTTACATCTTTAAGAAACCAGAAAAATTTCCAGTTTCTATGTAGCCTCCATAATTTCTTTCAAAGTGGAGTCCACCAGAGGATGAAAAAAGTCAATTAAAAGTTTAATAACTAAAACTCAGTTCCAGGTTTTGCATCTGCCACTGTTTGAATAATGAAGGATATACAGTCCCATAAGTTGGCATCCTCAGAACCCTTAAGCTTCTAGGAATCACCTTATGAAACAAACAAGCATCCAAATGAAGCCTCTACCATTGAAAATGTTTGTACTTATAAACAGCATTTTCCAGGTCTCAAAACAAAGTCATAAAAGCATTGAAATCAGTTGTTGCTGACCCAGTAGTGTTGTTAATCTTATTAATGTCATTGGCAACAATCAAGAGTGGATTACCTTCTAACTGAAGAATCCATCCAAAGTGGTCAAGAAAAACTGTTGAAGTATATCCCTTAGAATTGTAGTCCAATGCAACAACATTCTGCTTCTACTATGTTCCGTAAATCCAGGGAAAATAAACAAGAATACACAAAACCAGATGCAGGATAAAGTAGCATGTACCCTAAACATGTTCATCATAATATTAATTCCGTCCATTCTGAGCACTAAAATAATATCAATAAACAAAATGAATAGTGCCCATTGGTAAACCAACACTATAAGCTCCACACAGATAATTACGATAACATTTCTTTATTCCAATGTACCAAGTTAAGCGCTTTCATCCCTTAAATAACACTCTGGGACTTCTTCAGAAATTAATTAAACAATAAGGTCACCTTCTTTATATATTCAAATAAATTGTCTGCCAATTAATTATTTAAAGGCATATCCACAAAACCATTTTTAATACAATTCATAATAGGAATTCATAATAAAAATTCATAATAAAAGTACCTTTGCAAAATCCAATAAAACAACCCCCCAGAAAATCATTGTGACTTTTGTGTAATAAAAAACATATATTTGCAAGACTTGTGCTAATACACACAATAAATAATTGTGAAGAAGATATGTTTTATATCAGAAACCTTTTTAAAACTTTTTTTAAAAATCCATGGCCTTCTTCTTCAACACTAGTAACAGTGACACACAGTCATTAAGCCCTGGTACAACTACAGCATTCAATCGGATGATCCAATAAAGTCCTCTTAATTCAATCTGTAGTTCCCATCAACCACCCCTTATACTTTGTGGAACAACTTCCAGTATCCCAAATTTAAATTTTGTTTCCCCATGGCAAGTGAGTGTATGTCTATATAGGGCATTGTTGGCATTACCTTTGGCTATGGCGTACAAATGTTCATATATTCTAAGTCTGAATTTCCTCACTGTTTTGCCAATATACAAATTTTGACATGTTTGGCAAATAGAGATATATATAACACCCTTCATATTACAATTACCTTTTTATAATCTAACACCGTGCCTTCTACCCTTTAGATATACAACATCACTGTCCAAAATAAAGGGGCACTGCTTACATCGACCACATTTAGTTGTACCCTTAAGTAACATTGGGCCTTGTGGGATTACATGTTCCATAAGGTATTTGATGTTTTTGCCTGTTTTGTATACAAAACTTGGTACCTGTCCTAAAATGTTAAAATCTCTGAATTACCTCTGAAGATATTCCAATTTTTCCTGAATATACCCTTAAGTGCCTTTTCACCTTCACCAAATGGTATGACCATACTCATATTGAACCCTGAACTTCCTGAATATTTACTGGTGGTTGGAATTAACTCACCACTATGATACAGTGGTTTGTGTTTGTCCCCCCACCCATCTACTATGTCTTTTACAATGCTATTTAAAATTCTGTCTGGGTAGACCCTAGCTTTGAACATGCCAGTTATACATTTGACTTCATCCAAGAATGCCTCCCCATTGGAACACATTCTTGCAGCTTTCACTAGCTGCCCCTTGAAAATATTTTTCTTATTCTACAAAGGGTGACAACTTGGAAGTCGAGATAACTGTTGGAAAACGTTTCCTTCCTGAAAATTTTTGATAGAAACCTATTATTTTCCTTATCTTTAGAAATGGTCACATCCACATAATTGATGTATTCCCCAGAATGATGTGATGTGAATTTAAAATGTGCACATATTTGATTCATGTATTCAATAAATCCTTTGATATCTACCTGGTCATCCTTCCAAAGAATAAAAATATCGTCCAAGAAATGAAAATATGAAAACCAATGTTGTTTATATACACTGGAAAAAATGTTCTTCTTCTCCCAAGCATAAAAGACCAGGTTGGCATAAATAGGGCACATGTCGCCCCCATTGCCACCCCTTGGACCTGTCTATAATGTTCACCGTCAAATGTGAAGTAGTTGTTAGTAAGGATATGCTCCATAACTGCCATCAGGAAATTAATCATCGAATCACTAAACCTAGTTAATTCTCTAATTTATTCATAGAACAAATCCAAACCCTCCCTATGAGGGATGGAGGTGAAAAGATCCACCACATCTATGGTGGAAAAAATGCAACTATCAGTGCACCACCTTTCACTAAATTTTGCTAAAAAATCCATGAATCCTTTAGCAGATGATCAACAGAATCCACTGAATCTTTAAAAATTCTATCCTCAAAAGTGCACAAAGAATAGGTCGAACAATTACATGCTGAAATAATCACCCTGTAGGGTGGCTGCTGTACACATTTGTGCAATTTTGGAATATGAAAGGCTATTGGTGTCAAAGGATGTTCTGTTTTTAAAAAAATTGTATACTTCCTCTGAAATCACATTCTGAAAAAGGGAATCTTCCAGAAATAATTGCACCTTTTTATGTGCAATAATAACCTCATTCCTTGAGGAGACCTGGTATTTGTCAGTATCTGAGAAAATCGTAGTGAGTTGATTCACATAATCTACACTATTAAACAATACAACACCCCACCCGTGTCTGGCTTCATAATTCTTATTGAATTATCACATCTAAGCTGGTTCATAAGAAATTGCTCTTCCTCACTAAGGTTGGAATATTGTTTGTGTGTATGATACTTAAATTCACTATTTATATCACTCTCATGTGCTTTTTCGAAAGCTTGAACAATCGGATGTAATGGGGGGTTGAAATGACTCTTTTGTTCTCAACCTTTGGTTTTGAGGGTTAACATTTCCTTCCAGTTCTTTAAATAAAATTTTAAAATGTAACTTTCTTGTGAACAGTTTGTGCTCTGTAACAATGTCCACTCCATCTACCCTAAAGGTAGGGATGAATTTAAACCCTTTTCTAAAAATGGAAAAGTATGTAAAATCAGTGACATATTCTGTATAGTTGTAAATGTTAAAACCTTGCATTGAAAAACATTTACCTTAATGACTAACATCAATAGCCTCCATATTAACAGAATTACCTATCTGTATGTGCTCCTGTACCCTCCCCTGTTCTACCCCCTGTTGTTTCTTGGTGAATATGGATTTCCTAAAAAAACTTTCGGCTTGTTTCTGTTTTCAATACGTTCGGACCTCCTTAAGGGGGGGGGGGGGTAATTCATTTCATATTGTTCGTGTGTATGGTCATAATTAGTGTATTCATCATCAAAATTTTCCACATTGTGTACAGAATTTACCTGTAAAGCATTAGCAGTACTATCACCCCGACCATTTTCATCATACTGGGTACTTCTTTCCTCATCTGTAAACCACCTAGGCATAGGGTACACTTGTTTCTTTGTATAATTATCATCATCTCTGAGCATCTTTTTACTTTTACATTCTAAATTCAACTTTACAGTGTTCTCAACTTTTTCAAAAATACAATCGTAATGAGCAGTATTAACTTCGAACAATAACTCATTCATAAGTAATACATTTATTTTGTCAAGCTCATCAAACATCAGTTTAATACATGTATTTGTTTTAATCATAAAGTCCATTAAATCTAAACCAAAACAGTCAAACAGTGCAAAAAGTTCATCCATATTACAGTCACTGGCCTGCATTCCATTTGGAAATTTAAAAAGTCTCAGGCCTTTAGGGACATGTCTTTTCTTATAACTTTCCTGAAGGTAAAGATTGTCACACTGAATACTACGTACCTTGTGTAACAAATTCTCAAAATCCTTCATTGTAGTATTAAAAGATTTATAAGATTTATATTCATGTCCGGCCACCTGTTGTATATCCATGTGGGAAAATTAAACATCTTTCTTAATCCACTCTTTAAAATTTCTGAAGTTCTTGCAAGGGGAAGATAATCCAGAACTGTTTTCCCCTGACCTCTGTATGCAGACACGTTCCTCTTGTGCACCTTCCAAAAAATCACCCTGGTTAACAAATTTAGGATTGGGGTGGGCCACTTCCTTTCTCCACACTTCCGTTTGTGCTAAACGGTTTTGAGGGTTTTGTAATAAATCCACTCTTTTAGTTAAATCAGTAACTTGTTACAATAGAGTAGAAACTAGCCTACATAATTTCTTTAAAAGTGGAGTCCTCCATAGGATGAAAAAAGTCAATTAAAAATTTAATAACTAAAACTCAGTTCCAGGTTGAGCATCTGCCACTGTTTGAATAATGAAGGATAGACATTCCCAAAAGTTGGCATCCTCAGAACCCTTAAACCTCTAGGAATCACCTTATGAAACAAACAAGCATCCAAATGAAGCCTCTACCATTGAAAATATTTGTACGTATAAACAGCATTTTCCAGGTCTCAAAACAAAGTCATAAAAGCATTGAAATCAGTTGTTGCTGACCCAGTAGTGTTGCTAATTTTTATTAATGTCATTGGCAGCAATCAAGAGTGAATTACCTTCTACCCGAAGAATCCATCCAAAGTGGTCAAGAAAAACTGTTGATTCACATAATCTTCACTATTAAACAATACAACCCCCTCCCCACCCTTGTCTGGCTTCATAATTCTTATCGAATTATCACATCTAAGCTGGTTCATAAGAAATTGCTCTTCCTTACTAAGGTTGGAATATTTTTTGTGTGCATGATACTTAAATTCACTATTTATATCACTCTCACATGCTTTTTCAAAAGCTTAACAATCGGGTATAATGGGGGGGTTGAAACAACTCTTTTTTCCTCAACCTTTAGTTTTGAGGGTTAACATTTCCTTCCAGCCTTTTAAGTAAAATTTTAAAATGTAACTTTCTTGTGAACAGTTTGAGCTCTGTAACAATGACCACTATATCTACCCTAAAGGTAGGGACAAATTTAAACCCTCTTCTAAAAATGGAAAAGTATGTAAAATCAATGACATGTTCTGTATAGCTGTAAATGTTAAAACCTTGTATTGAAAAACATTTACCTTCATGACTAACATCAATAGCCTCCATAGTAACAGAATTACCTATCTGTATGTGTTCCTGTATGCTCCCCTGTTCTTCCTCTTGTTTCTTGGTGAATATGGATTTCCTAAAAAACTTTCTACTTGTTTCTGTTTTCAATATGCTTGGACCTCCTTAAGGGGGGGGGTAATCCACTTCATATTGTTCATGTGTATGGTCATAATTGGTGCATTTATCATCAAAATTCTCCACACTGTGTACAGAATTTGCCTGTGAAGCATTACCAGTACCATTACCCCAACCATTTGTATCATACTGGGTACTTCTTTCCTCATCTGTAAACCACCTAGGCATAGGGTACACTTGTTTCTTTGTATAATCATCATCATCTCTGAGCAATTTTTTTACTTTTAAATTCTAAATACAACTTTACAGTGTTCTCAACTTTTTCAAAAATACAGTCATAATGAACAGTATTAACTTCGAACAATAAATCATTCATAAGTAATACATTAATTTTGCCAAGCTCATCAAACACCAGTTTAATATGTTTGTTTTAATTATAAAGTCCATTAAATCTAAACCAAAACGGTCAATCAGTGTGAAAAGTTCATCCACATTACAGTCACTGGCCTGCATTCCATTTGGAAATTTAAAAAAGTCTCAAGCCTTTAGGGACATGTCTTTTCTTATAACTTTCCTGTAGGTAACGATTGTCACACTGAATACTACGTACCTTGTGTAACAAATTCTCAAAATCCTTCATTGTAGTATAAACAGATTTATAAGATTTATATTCATGTCCGGCCACCTGTTGTACATCCATGTGGGAAAACTAAACATCTTTCTTAATCCACTCTTTAAAATTTCTGAAGTTCTTGCAAGGGGAAGACAATCCAGAACTGTTCTCCCCGACCTCTGTGTGCAGACACGTTCCTCTTGTGCACCTTCCAAAAAATCACCTTGGGGTGGGCCACTTCCTTTCTCCACACTTCCATTTGTGTTAAACAGTTTTGAGGGTTCTGTAATAAATCCACTCTTTTAATTAAATCAGTACCTTGTTGCAGTAAAGTAGAAAGTAGCCTCCATAATTTCTTTCGAAGTGGAGTCCTCCATAGGATGAAAAAAGTCAATTAAAAGTTTAATAACTAAAACTCAGTTCCAGGTTGAGCATCTGCCACTGTTTGAATAATGAAGAATAGACATTCCCATAAGTTGGCATCCTCAGAACCCTTAAGCCTCTAGGAATCACCTTATGAAACAAACAAGCATCCAAATGAAGCCTCTATCATTGAAAACGTTTGTACTTATAAATAGCATTTTCCAGGTCTCAAAACAAAGTCATAAAAGCATTGAAATCAGTTGTTGCTGACCCAGTAGTGTTGTTAATCTTATTAATGTCATTGGCAACAATCAAGAGTGGATTACCTTCTAACTGAAGAATCCATCCAAAGTGGTCAAGAAAAACTGTTGAAGTAAATCCCTTAGGATTTTAGTCCAATGCAACAACACTACCTTCTGCTATGTTCCGTAAATCCAGGGAAAAGAAACAAGAATACACAAAAACAGATGCAGGATAAAGTAGCATGCACCCTAAACATGCTCATCATAATATCTTTAAGGGGCAGTTTTTTTTCGGCATGCTCTGCTTAATGCAGATAATGATATCATGATTGCCTCTTTCGTGGATCTTAAGAATGAATTTCTACATTGAGGTTATCAACAGAATGAGATTAATCAAGGACATGAAGTACTGAAGCAAGGGAATACATCTGCTAGACCTTATTTCTCTAGTCGGTATGATTCCGAATTTGATTCTAAATTTAATGTTTCTAATAATTTTAGAATGTGCCTAACATTCTCCAATGATGTTGGCATGCTCTGTAAAATTATTAAGAAGAATTGGCATAGCCTTACCTCTGATGATAGGTATAAGACTCTTCTAGGAGAGGTACCATGCTTCTGTTTTAGGAACAATAGGTCTCTTAAGAAATTATTATATTATAAATCTTTTAATCAAGATGCATGTAGGTCAGCCAGATTGGCTACATACTCATGTAGAAATTGTAATATGTGCAAACACATCCAGAGTTCTGCTATCTATATACATCCCACTACTAATAAATTATATAACTTTCATTTTTATGCTGATTTTACAACTTGCAACCTGGTTTATCTGAGTTTTTGTGCATTTTGTAACAGCTATTATGTTGGTAAAACCAATAGGTCTTTGAAAGACCACATTCGGGAACATCTGAATGATATTAGAAAGCTAGATACCAAGAATGCGCTTAATAAGCAAATACTTAATAAGACTAATAAGCACTATTTTAAATTTATGGTACTGGTACTCTATAAATGCAGTAACAAGAGAGGTGATATAAAAATGAAAACTGAATGTCTTGAAACTAAGTGGATTATTGAACTACAGGCTAACAGTGGGCTTGGACTTAATGGGATGGTCCCTTTAAAACTAGTACTTGGGTCATATGCTCTTGTGAGGTTATTTTGTATTTAAATAACTGTTAAACTGTTACTTTTTAGATCTGATGAAGTGTGCAACAGAGGTGTGAAAGCACTTTTCCATTTTTTTTGTGGTGTGTGTTTTATTAAATGAAGTTGCTTTTATTCTGCTGTGTTGACTGGTTGTTTTAATCCTTATATACTTTTATTGTGCTTTGACCAGTCTTTATCCTGCATCTGGTTTCATGTAGTTATGATATAAAGAAGAATGAATTATAGTTAAAGATAAGATTTGTCCAAACAGACAACTGCATAATTTAGTCAGGGAAATACAGTTATGGAGATTGTTTTCATATTAAGTTAGAATTTTGAGGGTTTGATAAAAAATGAATGTATTAAATGATTGGAATTTTAATGTACTTTAAGTGAGACAGGCAATGGTATTATGGCAATATAACATGCAGGGTGCAATTAATTCATATATTTTACCTCCAGGAGGTGGAATTGTTTATTTACCGGGGTGTTGTCTGATGTGGAGAAAGATATGGATTATCCTTAACCCTGCAATGGTGTACTGGTGTTACACAGTGACATTATTTAAAAAGAAAGAAGCATCTTACCTTTTATAACAACAAACACCTGTAAAATGTATACTCCTTGGTGTTTCTGTCCACCTGCAGTGATGAGGATCAGCTGGATGCAATTTAGATGCATCAGGTACGCAAACACTGATATTATTACATATCTACAAGAAACTGATTTCCTGCAGTTTCTGCCACTATAACCATGAATACAATAGGAAGAGACTGCTTCATCACGGAGACATTCATCAATATTCCAAAGCCACTGAGTCATATGACCATTCACACCTTGCCAGTACCCTCCCTCAGGCCATACCTCTCTTCTCCACGAGGCTGTTATTGGTCAGTCCTGGAGTAAACTTGTGGACGGCTATCCCGTCATGTAGTTTATGTTTAAAGGAAAATAGTGAGCTGCACTGCTTAACATGTAGGGAAAGGTTATTCCAGATGTTATAAACCTGTCCCTTCATCATGTTATATCTATCTGTTTGAAGATTTAGGTCCCTGGTTCTACCATTAGTGGAGATATTGGACTTGAGGAGAACCAGAAGGTCCAGGACAACTGAGTCTCTAATCAAGATATAAGCAATATAAAGATCTTCTTTCACTGAATAAAGGAATAGATCACCAATCCTCTCTTGGTAGCTCAGAGATGTAATGTATGTGAGCTTTTTGGTTATAAACCTTTAGGTTATTTCTAAATCTTTTATATATTTAGTGAGATACATCCCAAAGTGGGTGTTATACTCAATAACTGGCCTCATCAAAGCTGAGTGCAAGAGAGTGATTACATCTTTAGACCCTGATGATATTCCTTTGACAATTAGCTGGGCTAATAAAAGGATTTCCTCACAACTGTTGTCACATGCTGCTCAAAAGAGAGGGAGCCATTAGCCCAAGTACCTATATCCATACCTCTCAACTGCCTAGATTTTCACAGACTGTCGAGATTTTTTGCCTCATATTTTTGGTCTGCTCTTCATTAAATTTGTGGTTTTCAGACAAATCCTTGACAACTGAGTCATTAAATAATGATAGTTCTTTGAGCTTCAGACTTCAGATCCTTCAGAAAATGCATGCTAACACAAATATCTATTATTCTAGCAATTTTCTAAGATTATATGAGCAATATTTAAAATCCATCCCTATTTTCAGGCCTTTTCCCCCTCAATTATTTTAACTTTGTCCAGATTTCATGCCTTAAGAAGTTGAGAGGTGTGCCTACATCCCTAAATACATTTTCATTTTGTTGAGGTTTATTGTCTAGACATTATGATGAGGGAAGGGGTTATCTGCCAAAAATGATGATACTACACCTTTCTACCACAAATGATGATACTACACCTTTTGAATTTAGTTTGAGCCCATTTTTAATACACCAAGAATTTAGTAGAGCTACTTAATTCTGGGGGGTTTGGGTGTCACAGAGTGCGTTTTGGTGATGCAGTTTATTTACTGTTTATGATGCTTCTGCTTGATTAAATACAGTGCATTATGGTGGTGCTGTGGTAGCATTGTCACCTCACAGTTAGACGTTGCCCGTTCGATTCCCAGTTAGAACGTCTTCTGTGTGGCGACATGCGTGAATGGGCATTCCTTCATTGAAGGTTGTGCGTTAGGCCCAGCAAGCCAGCATGTAAAAATCTACTGCCAATCATTAGCGGACCGGAGTTCCGCAGTGGCGACCCCTAACCGGGAAAAGCCGAAAGACACAAACAATGATAGTCTAACATTCTAAATTCTTTGCTTTCTCATCCTATTTTTCTACTGTGCCCTCACCTTTACTTACATGGATTTATTTTGTTCACTTTTTATGTCTACTTTACTTCATTTTGTACATCACATCTTTTTACTCTATACATAATTTTTTAAATCATTAGATTTCAGTTGTTGTCTCTGTAATTTTTAAACGCATATGTGTAACTCTTCATGTACTGTGAATGTATGTATTTTCCTGTATGTTTTCATAATTTAGGGTCAGCCTGAAATTTCTCCTTGGGATAAGTGTTGTACTTTGATAAACAAACCTAACTAAATAAATAAGCAGTATGACCGTTTTTTAAAGTAAATTAAAAGACTTGTGCTGAACGTGTTTTAAAAAATATGACTGACTATCTGAAGCGGAAGTAGTTCAAAAAATTATTTGGATTTGCTTTGCCATTTAACAGTAATAAAAATTGACTGTAAGTTTTTAGTGTTTTATAGCTACACTGATTTCTCTATTAGTATACATTGTACTTGCTTCTGGGATATAACAGATTTTGCCTCCTATCTCAAACGCATTACTTCAGTGGAAGATAAAAATCTTTCAGATGTATAAAAAGTGATTCTGAACAAGTTACTTAAAGTGTTGCAGAGGTCTTTGCTACCCTTAGTTAAGTATAAACTAAACACTGAGTATTTCCAACCTTTGCCATTCACTAATTACTGTAATTCATAACAAATCACTGTCAGTATGATTCTTCTTTGGACACTGATAATGATTCCAAGTTTTGGGGTTTTCATTTTTCCCTGTGGTAGTTTAGTTTGTGCTTCATCTAAAGTTATGTTCAAACAGAAGATCATGGTTGTCCAACCCTGGAGTTAGTATATTTAAATTTGTGGGGGGTGTAAGGGCAGTTCCCTTAAACTGGAGAGTGAGGAGGGCTTGCCCCATCCAAAAACAATGAATTTTGGTCTTTTATATGTTTTTCACATTTTATTTTATGTACAGAGATCACAGCACATTGCTGCTTTTGGTTTGGGAGATCTCAGTGTACTTTGGTTTCTTTTGTTTCCTACTGTTGTACAACATTCTGAAATATAAACACCAATTTGCTGTGATTTCAGTACATGAAATGCATTTTTGTGTTTGTTTGTTTGTTTGTTTGTCTTTGTTTTGCTGCTTCTTAGTCTAGACTGAGGTGCAGAGCTCTGTTTATTATAGATAGATCAGGATTCAATGGTTTGAGTTCAGTGTAGCCACACATACATAGTCAAGGGAGTAATTTTCCCAAGAATATAAAAACTGAAATCCAGATTTTTGTCATTATTTAGTGAGCATCACATCCTCAATGATTTGCCAGAGATCCCCTAGATATTAAGATCCCCCAAATATTATGAGGAACAGACCAAAACTAAGAGGAAAAATCTAAACATTCTGCAAAATTATGAACAGTTGAGAGGTATGTTAGCTGCTCTCTGTTAAATTGCTTTTGGCTATTGTTTCAGCATGGTGCCCTAATCACAAGACATCTTATTATGATACACCCTAGCCACCCGCAACAGACTAGTTAATCAAACACAGCATACCAGCTATGATCCACAACTAGCAAAGCCACCCTATTAACCACACTTGCTACTACTCTATTAACTATGGACCATCCATTCTCAGCTTTTGTGCCTAAACATTGGGACTAACTTGCAATTGCCATTTACAGCATCTCCATCTACAGTACATTTCGAAGTACATTGCCTTCTAAAAAAGAAGGCCAGCCTGCCAATATCAGTATTTACCTAGCACAACACCATAGAGCCTTTTTCCCATTACATCACAACTCTATTACTTATCCACAAATGTATTAACTAACCCCTTGCTAACATTTACTCTTTCTTCCTAATTCCCACTGCTGCATATTGCAACCCCAAATTATTTCCACTCTCCCCATTTGAATGATATAGCTACAGCACAAACCCTGCTAGAAAACATGACACCACCATTATTGCATATATTTCAATTCCAAGAAATAAGACTAAGAGTGAAAAGTTACTGCAACCTTCCGTTACTCATTTGTAAAGATAATTCTGTGACAAACCTTGGATATGTATTCTTTATAATTACTTGTCTCACTTGTATAGTGCTCTGTTATAGGATACCCTAAAAACAGCTTGTATTTTCTGCCTGTATTTCTGGATCAGTACACTAACCTGGTTAACAACATAGCTCTCAGCTGTCCAGAATTCTGCAGAATGTCCAGACTTTTGCCTTGTATTTTTTCTATTTCTCATAAACTTTGTGGTTTTCTGGCAAATCATTAAGATTGAAGCATACCTCTCAACCTCCTGGCTCAAGAAATCTGGACAAAGGCAAAGATAATGGGGGTAAAGGCCAAAAAATAAAGGCAGATTTTAAATATAAACTTAGAAACTTGATAGAATAACAGGTCTTGCATTACAATGCTTTTCCTGAAGGATATTAAGCCTGAAACTCAAATGCCTGTCATTGTTTAGTTACTTCAATCCTTAATGATTTGCCAGAAGGCCACAAGTTTTATGAGAAACAGACCAAAAATATGAAGCAAAAAATCTGGACATTCTGTGAAAAACTAGACAGCTGAAAGCTATGATTGAAGTAACTAAACAATGACAGACATTTGATTTTCAGACTTAATATCCTTCTGGAAAAGCTTTCTAATGCAAGACTTGTTATTCTATCAACTTTCTAAGTTTATAAAAGCAATATTTAAAATTTGTCCCTATCTTTTGATATTTGTCCCACCATTGTTTTTGCCTTTGTCCAGATTTCTGGAGCCAGGAAGTTGAGACGTATGGTTAACAAACACAAATAAGTAAATAAAGGCTATATACAGATGCTGCGCATAATATTAATATTATCTGCTATATCATTATTGTATGATTTCATCTCAGAATGCTGTTTATGGTGTTTTCTTTACTCTGATCTTTAGTTTTGTGAATGGAATCTGCAAATTGTTGCAAGAATACCCACCAAACCGCCAAAAATAAATAAATAAATAAAGGACGTTCTAGGAAGGTTGCATTAACTTCTGTTTGAAAAAACATCTTAAATTTCTTCTTATTTTCATAACTTGAATACTGTAGAGATATAGATTCAATTTACTGTGAATCCTGGTAAAGATGCGTGTAGTATGCATATGTATGGTAAAGCCTGTAGATTAAACAAAAAATGCTGGCTGCATGCAAAGGAGGCAGATAAAGAGAGCAATACAGCTTATCTCGAGGAACTCTGCTTGGATGGATATCATCATTCTGTCTTGCAGCTGTACAGGCTACAAAAAGAAATCTGCAACTTTCCCACTGTTGTTAACTAAAATACTTGAGTCATGTGTCTGTCAGAAATGACAGATGTTTTCCTGCTTAATAAATGAAGAACAGGAACAACTCAATTTATCGTGTTATATGGCTTCCTCTGACCGTCAAAAGGAACCTCTCCCATACCATGTGACTTCTATGAAATGCTAGGTATCTAGGTTTCAGGTTTTTATCCAGAAGTGCGTCATAAAATATTAAATGTATTTTTTTTCTCATAAGTTGGTGAACTGGACCACTAAGGCCCTTTTTCAGTCACAACCTATTTACAGTGAAGAGACAGAGAGAGAAAAAAACACCTGACAAACAATAATCATACTTTTGGCTTGCTTGACAAGCAGTGCGTGCATACATAATATTAAGAACATACAGACAGGCTCACTGTTAAGGCCACCAGAGCATGTTCAGTCATGTATGGACCTGCAGACAAGGTGGGCTAGAACTGTACTGCTTATTACTTAACCAGTCACAGTCAAACAGTTCACATTTACTAAACTAGACAGAAGTGAAATGACCAACAAAATAATGAAAAAAAATTGCTGAGTGGGTTGATGAAGTGTGGAGAGCTATATAATCAAGTTTTTGATCTAGCTTCTGACTTTAGAGAATGGATTTTTAGCAGTAAACTCAAACAGGGAGCATGTAGATGTAACTTTGTTCTCGCACAGCACAAGAGATGCTATGTCTCTTCAAGTCTATTTCCATGGCTGGTACATTGACATACAAAACATAGAAAACATGTCACTGTTTCTGGAGCAACACACCAGTCATTTCAGTGGCCCAAATTCAGGAACAAGCTAGTTAACAAGCTGTCTGGTTTTGCGGCAGGCTGAAGTTTTTGGCCTGAATATCCTGCTCAGTGCTAAACTGTCTAAAATAGAGAATAACATAATCAAACATAGGCTAGCAGAGCATACATTTCAAAGTTTATGATTGTACAGCTATGTCATACTACCAGCTGTGCAGAATAAGACATGATGTAGTCCCTGGGGTTGTTTTTTTATCTTGGAGATGGAAACTGGGAATCAGGTATCTGCCCACAGATGTAAGGAGTGGCAGGCCTCATTGTCCAAAAAGCTAAGGTGTTGCACAGAGCTAAGGAGTGGCAGGCATCATTGACCACAGTGACACAGAGCTAAGGGTTGGAAGGCATCATTAGCCACAGAGCTAAGGGGTGTCAAGCATCACTGTCCACAGAGCTAAAGGGTTCAGTCATCACTGTCCACAGAGCTAAGGACTGGAACACAGGAAAGGGTTCACAGGCATAACTGTCCTCAGAGCAAAGTACTGGCAGATATCACTGTTCACATACCTAAGGAGTGTTAGTTATCACTGTCCAAAGAAATTAGTAGTGTCAAGCATCTCTGTCCATAGGGCAAAGGAGTGGCAAGCATCTCTGTCCAAAGAGCTAAGAGTTGGCAGGCATCACTTTCCACAGAGCTAAGAGTTGGCAAGCATCACTGTGTTCAGAGCTAAGGGGTGTCAAGTATCACTGTCTACAGAGCTAAAGGGTGTCAGACATCACTGTCCACAGAGCTAAGGAGTGGCAGGCATCACTGTCCACATAGTTAAGGGTTGGCATATATCACTGTTCACACAGCTAAAGGGTTGTCAGGCATCATTGCCCAAAGAGCTAAGGGATGGCAGACATTATTGTTCAGAGAGCTAAGGGGTGTTAAACATAATTGTCCACAGAGCTAAACTTGTCATTTATTATTATCCACAGAGCTGAGGAGGGTCAGATATCACTGTCCAAATAACTAAGGAGTGGTCCACAGAATGAAAGAGTGGCAAGTTTCACAATCCAAAGAATGCAGAAGTGGCAGGCATCACTGTCCACAGAGCTAAGTAGTGGAAGGCATCACTATCTACAGTGCTAAAGGGTGTCGGTGTCAGGCATCACTGTCCCAAGAGTTAAGAAATTGCAGGCATCACTGTCCACAGAGCTAAAGGTTGGCAGGCATCACTTTACACAGAGCTAAAGGGTGTCAGTCATCACTGTCCATAGAGCTAAAAGGTGTCAGACATCATTTTTCACAGAGCTAAGGGTTGGCAAGCATCACTGTCCACAGAAGTAAGGGTTGGCAGGCATCACTATCCACATAATTAAATGCTGGCAGGCATCAATGTCCACAGAGATAAGGAGTAGCAGGCATCACTATCCACAGAATTAAGGGTTGGCAGGCATTGCTATCCACAGAGCTAAGGGATGAAAGGACTTATTATCTACAGAGTTAAGGGGTGTCAATCAACACTGTCCACAGAGCTAAAGGCGGCCAGTCATCACTGTCCACAAAGCTAAGGGGTGTCAGTCATCATTGTCCACAAAGTTAAGGGTTGGCAGGCATCATTGTCCACAAAGCTAAGGAGTGGCAGGCATCATCAGCCACAAAGCTAAGAAGTGCCAAGCATCACTATCCAAAGAGCTAAGGGTTGCCAGGCATTGCTGTCCACAGAGCTAAGGGTTGGCAAGCATCATTATCCACAGTGCTAACAGTGTCAGGGTTGACAAGGTATCACTGTCCACAGAGTAAAGGGGTGTCAGGTATCACTGTCCACAGAGCTAAGAAGTGTCAAGCAATACTGTTTGCAGAGCTAATTGGTGTCAGTCATCTCTGCCTGCAAATTTAAGGGTTGGTAGGCATCATTGTCCACAGAATTAAGGGTTGGCAGGCATCACTATCCACAGAGCTAATGGGTGAAAGGAATCATTATCTAAAGAGCTAAGGAGTATCAGGCAACACTGTCCACAGAGCTTATAGGTGTCAGTCATCACTGTCAACAGAGCTAAGACATGTCAAGCAATACTGTTCACAGAGCTAATTTGTGTCAATCATCACTGTCCACAAAGTTAAGGATTGGCAGGCATCACTGTCCACAGAGATAAAGAGTGGCAGGCATCACTGTCCACAGAACTAAGGGGTGACAGGCATCACTGTCCACAGAGCTAAAAGGTGTTAGTCATCACTGTTCACAGACCTAAAGGGTGTCAGGCATCACTGTCCACAGAACTAAGGGTTGACAAACAGCACTGTTCACAGAACTAAGGGGTAGCAAGCATTACTGTCCACAGAGCTAAGGAGTGCCATGCATCACTGTCCGAAGAACTAAGGAGTTGCAAGCATTGCTCTCCAAAGAATGAAGGAGTGACATGCTTCACTGTCCAAAGAATGAAGTGGCAGGCATCACTGTCCACAGAGCTAAGGAGTGGAAGGCATTACTATCCACAGTGCTAAAGGGTGTCAGGCTCACTGTCCCAAGAGTTAAGGAGTGGCAAGCATCACTTTCCACAGAAATAAAGGAGGGCAGGCATCACTGTCCACAGAGCTAAGGGGTGTCAATCATTACTGTCCACAGAGCTAAAGGGCATCAGGAACCACTCTTCATAGAGCTAAAGGTCTGACAGCCATCACTGTTCACAGGATTAAGGGTTGGCAGACATCACTGTCCACAGAGCTAAGACGTGGCAGGCATCACTGCCCACAAAGCTTAGGGGTGAAATGAATCATTATCTATGGAGCTAGGGGAGTCTAGCAACACTGCCCACAGACCTAAAGGATGTCAGTCATTACTATCCACAGAGCTAAGGGGTGTCATTCATCACTGTCAACAAAGTTAAGGGTTGGCAGGCATCATTATCCACAGTGTTGGTAGGCATCATTGTCTACAGAGCTAAGGAGTGAGAGGCATCACTGCCCACAGAGCTAAGGACTGAAATGAATCATTTTCCACAGAGCTAAGGAGTGGCGGGCATCACTATCCAAAGAGGTAAGAGTTGGCAAGCATCAGTGTCCACAGAGCTAAAGGGCATCAGGTATTAATGTCCCCAAATTGTCCACAGAGCTGATAGGTATCAGACATCACTGTCCACAGAGCTGAGGGGTGGCAGGCATCACTGTCTACAGAGCTCAGAGTTGACAGGCATCACTGTCTACAGAGCTAAGGTTTAGCAGGCATTATTGTCCACAGAGCTAATGAGTATCAGGCATCATTGTCCACAGAGCTGAGGGGTGGCAGGCATCACTCTCTACCAAGCTAAGGAGTGTCAGGCATCAGTGTCCAAAGACCTAAGCAGTTGCAGGTATCACTGAGTTCAGTGCTAAGGGGTGGCAGGCATCACTGTCCACAGTGCTAAGAGGTGGCAGGCATCATGGCACACAACTGCAGTCTGACAGGTGTTTTAAAGTATGAACTAAAGTTTTGTAGTAGTTGTAGTAGTAGTAGTAGTAGTGTGTGTGTGTGTGTGTGTGTGTGTGTGTGTGTGTGTGTGTGTGTGTGTGTTTCCTTGCATACATATGTATGCATGTCCATATCATGCTATTATTGCAGTAGCAGGAGCAGGATCCTTAGAAAAGGAAGTCATAAATATCTCATGCACCTTCTGTCTGCCCATACTACTTGTGGGATCACAATAAGGTTCAGAAAGTAAAAAGGAGAAAAAGCCATCTTCTGTCACTCCTTGACTTCATCATTTGTGTGGCCAAATTCCACATTGAAGACTATGTCAGTTTGTGAAGCTGGGTTAAAGAAGTGTGTTTCTAGAACGGATATGGTAAGAGCAGATACTAGTGAAGCTGGAGGTCTTCTCCCCAGAGATCAGAACAGACAAGGGAATATGATGCAGGGACACAAGATGATCTTACAGATATGCAGAGGTCATTATGAACAGGAAGGATGGGGAGGAGGGGACACAGGCTGCAGATTACAGGAAACATCTACTTCCTGGATCTACAAAAAGTACTTTGATAAGATAGAGTTGTAAACTCCTCAAATATGCGACAGTGGGAAAATGCACAGAAGTATTTACGAGGGCATGGGACAGGTAGAGAAAAGCTAGGGAAGGGAATGATTGAAGGGAATGAAAATGTCAATGAGTTATGCTGGCAGTGATGCCCTTTTTCTGGGTAATTTCCCCCTTCCTTGAGTTAGTGTGATCATGGATTCAGTATACATAAGTTCAGGCGATATGGGAGGCTTGCCCCCCCCCCCCCCAACATCAAGCAGTGCAGGGTCTTGTCCTCTGCACAAAACACTCAAAAATTGTTTTTTTATCTGGTTTCATTTTGAATGCATTTGGATATTCTAATCCTTGACAGAACAAACTTCATCCACTCATGGTGGTAGCATTTCAAATTTGTCTGCTATTAAAGTAAGTGCAATATTCTGCCTTACAAGTACTTATGGAAATGAAATATTTTAGTTACTCATTTACTTTAGGTTTACAAATGAAGCAAACTTAACAGATGCCTAACCAATAATGCTGTAATAAGTGCTGTATATAGTGGAGAGGAAAGCAGGTTGGTTTTCCCTCAGTGACTTTGGGTGGTACTGGAATAGAAGAACATGAGTACAGTACCAGCTCAAAAGGATTCTGGTCTTTTTGATAACTAGAGACTGCAATACTGTACGCATGGGTTAGAAACTAATTTTGATGTCTGCTAGTGGATCTGGATCTTTTATAGTTCCACATATCAAAACTACCCCAAAATACTAGGCCCAGAGATCTAAATCTTTAACCACAAATAAATAAAACATTGGAGACATAGATTAATTATGCAAGTGGAGAAAAGCTGGGGAAGGTAAGGATGGAAGAAAATGAGAATGATGAATGCACTTAAAGGTAGACCAGTGAGGAATACTGTATCTATATGTCACCAAGAAAATGGAATGTATTGCATAGACAAAGTCTGGGTATTTACCACCAATGTGTGTGGGAAGAGGTATGTTAACTGGAAGTGTGTGATGGGGTGAGATTCTAAAGTCTTGGATCCCACCCCCAACAAAAATGCAGCTCCATAATAACTAAACAGTGTGACTATGATTACAATGTAAAACATAAGAAAACTACACAAAGAAACAACTTTTAACAATGAATGCTGAAAAATTGATTTTTTCAGGAAAAGCAAGGCCCTCAGTAGTCTCATGTTGTAGGTTGCAACCCCCACCCCCACCCACACACACCCTTACATCTCAAAATATATTAACTCTGAGAATGTTTATCCTTGGCAATAATGAGAAATCTTTCTTATCCCCATGGTTCACCAGTTCCAACAAACCTAAGCCATAATATGGAGCTAAATGTGATTCAACTACAAATTAAGAAGTGTGATATATTATCTTCCTTCAAACAATAACTAGCTTACTAGAAGGGTATTCACAAATTCACCTCTGGCTTGACTGGCCTAGCCCTCCTAAGAAAAGAAGGTACAGACTAAGGGTGGGTATTGGCAAGGAGTAAATGGTTGCAAGACTCAATTGCATTGCATTTCCTATGAACCTATGATTCATGCTACAAAGTAAGCTTAAAGGAAAACTCTACCTTAGAACTCAAAAAAGCATGTGTTTTTTTTCATTGTATCTTTGTTTTTGAGCTATTTTAATGCCTCAAAATCACTCCAAGTGCTTCTTTTACAAATTTAATATGTTTTTTTTTTTCAAAATGGCGGATGATGGGGCGTGCCTTGGTAACGTTATCTGGTTTTCTTGCTTTCATTCCTTCTTCCCAGAATACATTTCAAGTCATCTTTATATGACTCATGCTAGACATAAGGAAGTGGTGCTGTTTTCTCATGCCATTAAGATTGAATGGCAGGACTGCGAAGCACTGTCATCTAAACATACCTTTTGTAACAGAGCTGCTTCTATGTTTACCTGAGTGTACCTCATTTATGTGTCTGTCAGAGCTTGTTCTATACTATAAAATAGCTGTTAGTAGATAAATATCGGGTTTTTATAAGAGGAGTCTTTTGTAGTCCTAAAAGATTTGACAAAATCTCCCCCGCACTCTCATGCTAAGGTGTGAAAACTCTCACTGCAGTAAATTATTCTTGCTGTACATTTACAAGTGACAAGTAGTAGGACTCTAAACTTAGTCTGTCTGCTACTTCCCAATGCCTTCAGTGGGAGGATTTTTCTCTCTCATGAATGATGCAGACTTAAAATGTTCTTTAGTAGTTCCTCAGTTATTTCTGTCATGTTCATCCTCCTGTTTTCTATTTCATATGTATTTATACTTTGGTAACCAGGAAAGTTAGTTGGTCCCAAGACCGTTTTCAACCACAACTTAGCAAAAATAATAACAATTATTAAATGCACTTTGCAATACAAATCAAAATACTGATATAAAGACATTGACCAAGACTACATGTGCAACACACAGCCAATGTGTGACAGCGACCATGTAAATCATTGGGCAACATTTACCAGAATATATATATTAATAATGCTTAACTATGCTATTTATTTATTTTATTTATTTATTTATTTTACATTTGTTGACCAGGAATGTCTGACTGAGCTGAGGCCCTTTTTCAGCAGAGGCATGGGAAGAAAAGCTCCAGTACATACAAGTATAACATTAAGTACATAGTATAGATTTTACACAAGTCGAATACAGCTAAATATTATACAGATAACAACTGGTTGTACATATATTAGTTAAGCAGAAAGGAATATAAAGTACAAAAATCAGGTGTTTTTTTTTTTTTATCAAATCAGACCAGTAGTTATGTGAGTATTACAGAGAGAAGTACATAGATTGAGGAAAGGTTGAGAATGGGAAGTTTTTAAGGAGGGTTTGAGCATTGGCAGATCTATTTTTTATTGAAATATTCCTTTAGTGTTAGTTTAAACTGTTTGGGATGTGCCTGTGTTCAAATCTCGAGAGGAAGTTTGTTCCATTCAATAGAGGCACGGTAGCTATATACATTTTGTCTTGCTTTAAATTTGGGCTTGTAGATTTTTAGAAGGTCTTGGGAAGAGCTACAGAGGTTTCTTGTAGGAGCATAGTGGGAGATAATAGAGTGTAAGGCTAAACAGAAAGATGGCTGATATAGGATTGAGTGTATGGTTTGGAGCTGAGAGAGAAGGAAGAGTTGGGGCATTTCAAGCCAGTTTAAGTATCTTAGTGAGAGACAGTGGTGAGATCTGTAGGGTTGTTGGGTTGCAAATCTAGCTACTTTGTGATAAGTAGTCTGAAGTCTAGCAAGGAGAGAGGAGTTAAGGTTAGTAAGAATTTGAGAGCAATATGTTAAGCAGGGAAGAAGATAGGCATGTGTGAGGGCTATTCTGGCTTCCTGAGTATACAAGAGGTTGGTACATATAGGGTTTATTTAATGAATGAGGTGGAAGAGGATGATAGTTCGGGAGGAGAAAGTATGATAGTAGGATGGTGTGGTGTAGGAGTGGGAGTGGTCTAAATAACCTGAGGGAGATCTGATTGGTAGTTGTATGAGGGGGGTGTGTGTATTCCTGCAATAAGTATAGGAGCAGTGGGGGCGGGTGGAATTTGGGGGCAGGGAGGAGAGCGGAGTGAGTCCATAGAGCGAACGGAGCGGGATACAGCAAGTGAAGAGAGTGCAGCAGAAAAAGTATCAGAAAAAGTATCAGCAGCTGTAGTACAATACTATGGTAAGTGGGTAATGTAATGAAAAACTGTTAAGGGGGAAAAGCTTTGTTAACAGGCTGGAAATTTGTCCGTGTTTTAGCAAGGGGGGGAGAGGCTGTATAACAGTTAAGGAGATAGAGAGTATGAATTAGAAAAAGAGTTTAGCCAGCTTTAGGAACTAAACCTCAGGAGAATAGTGTAGCATTAGCTATTGTAATGGTAGGTGCTGCCACCTATTGGCATAAGAAAGGATAGCAAGCAGAAGTGTTGAGTAAGTCTTTGTTTGAAGTAAAATGATTATTCAGGGTTTAGAGACTGAAGGGGGGAGAGTAGCAAGCGGTCTGCAGCAGGCTGCTAAAGACACACACTCGGGAGGGCAGACAAGCCAACATGGGTATTAGGAAGTAGTTTAATTAGCTAGTCTATAGATAGTTTCCTTTGGCTACATACATTCACAATAATTGTATTGGGGAGTCCTCACAGTAGCAGCGTTCAAGGTGAACCCGGCTAGCAGGCAGGTTCAGGGAGTCTTCTGGGTTAAGCAGGAGGTAGTTCTTTTAATTATATTGGGGGGGGGGCATCTGGAGTGGATTGCTGTAAAAAAAGAGAGAGAGACAGACAGAGAGAGATAGTGGGTTAAGTTATTTAAGAGCTTCGAGTAAAGAGATAAAAGGATAAGGCAGAAAGTTAGGCAATAGTCAGAGGAGGAGGACTGTCTATAGTCATACAGTAAGTAGGGAAAGACAAGGATAGAATGTAGGTGGAGTGTAGAAATAGTTGGGAGAGTAGGTTCAAGATGTAGTAATAGAAAAGCAGCTGATATGGCTAAAGTACAATACAGAGGTAGGCAGTGTAGGAGACTCTATATAAACAATCTAGTAACTCTACAGTCCAAGCTATGGAAGGAAAAATGCAAGTTTAGTAGTATAAGACACGAGTAAAAAACATTCACTCTACAGTGCAATACTGTATAAGACACAACTAATAAAACACTTTTGTTTCAGTGTAATACATTTCAAATAAGACAGTTTAGTCGCTCTATAGCCCAAGCAGTATGGCAGTGTATTATTTAAGAAAAATACAATCACTGAACAGCCCAGCCTAATACAGGTTCCCCAAGCACGAGGTTAGAGGGAAGGGGTTTGTCGTCAGTAGGCAAAGAAAAAAAAATCATAAATATTCTACCAAACAAAGCAATGTTAAGTACATGAGAATATCTAAAACAGTACTTAAGAACTGTATAAGAATAGTCTAACAGTAACCGCGCAATACAGTAGAGCCGTAAACGCTAACTGTAATGGAGAAAATCGGCTAAGATATGGCCAAAATATTTCAATATTTCAAAATAGTATCAAACAGAAAAAAACTCTATTGCTATAGTTATAAATTAATTCAGTACATATGGCATTGGTTAAGCCTTATTAGTACTTCAACCAATCCTGTTTGCATATAAAACACTAATGTGATTCGGCTGGCTACATGGGTGTGCGTATCACATACAGTTTTAGCCCCTTTAAGAGAGACAAACAGGCATATACGACGCCCTATGGTATGCGCTCCTTAGCTAGTCAATTTGTTTACTATTTGCCGCTAAAGGTTACAAAAATAGAGATAAAAACATTGGTTGCCCGAACAAAGAAGCGTGACCAAAGAGGGGAAAAAGAGCAGCTGGTAGTTTTATTCTACCGTGACTGTTTTGTCACCAAGGTGCACATATATTCTTATTGCTGTTACTAAGGTAAAACACAAATCAGCTGTGTTTTACAACAGCACGTGGAAAAAAAACTTTGTAAGACATAAATCACGTACTTCCAGCATTTAAACAAGTATTAGCACATTTGGTGCTCTACGAGCACATATTTAAACACAGCACAATGTTGTAAAAAAAAAACCTACTAGGAGGCGAGTTTGAGCAACCAATAATTCATTGTATGCACACATATATGTAGTATGTGTGTGTCTGTGTGTGTGTTTCTGTATATGTATATGTGTATAAAGTACATGTGTACAAAAGCATATGAGTGTGTGTGTGTGCATTTAAACAGTTAAGTACTTTTCTTAGTGTTAATGCAAGGGCACATAGTAAATGTATGTTAAAGTAAATTCAACTGTATATTATGGTTGTACTCTAACAGTGTAAGGACTGTCTCAAGATCAGTGAGAATATCTTACAGTGGATCTGTATGTACCAGATATGCATCCCCCTCTAGAAAGATGTCACAAAAAAGTATAAAATACCTTTTTATGAACAGTATCAGTGCATCTAGTTGACAGGGTTTCCACCTGACACTCTTCCTGCAGTTCTGGCCTGTCTGTGTAGGTGTGTGTGTGTGTGGGGGGGGGGGGGGGCTTGAAAGTGGTAAATACACTTTTCTCTAAATGTAACAGAAATCTTAGATATTGCATTTAAGTTATCTTAACATATAAACTATTATAAATAACATTTAAAGCTTAGCATTTCAATACAGTGTTGATGCTTATGTAAATTTGTCAGAAGAGTTGACAATTGCATTTAAACCACTAACTGATCTAATTGCTTTGTTTTGCCATGAAAGGGGAGTGTTAAGTTCTCCTCCCATCTGCAATAAAAAACATTGGAAAACGGTTCCACAGCTTTCAGTCTTTTTTATATCAGCTGCTGTGTTCCTGACATTAGCGAGATTAATTGCCTATCTAAGATTGACAGCAGTACCTGACAGGGTGTCTATGATATGTCATGCAGGTGGAGACAAATTTCTCTGCAAAGCATGTAAGAAGCTGAGTTTAGAAAAAAAAAAAGTAGCTGGCCTTTCCCTTCCTTTAACTCCAATGCAAGGAAATAAAAGTTTTAAAAAGTACAAGCAGGTTTCTGGTATCTACACAATGCTAGAACCATACTGTAAGGGGAAAAGAAACCCAACAATTGAATTAAACTGTATGAGAGGGTGGAGTTTTCCTTTAAACATTCATGCCAGTGTGTCAGGCTTTTTTTTTCTGACTCAGATGTGAGCACAGTAACTGAATCCTAGTTAAAACTATGTCTACAACTAGTACACTAGGCCTTCTGTTATGTTTTTTTTTATTTTTCAGGTAGTGTACATACATACATACATACATACATGCAGCTTATAAAACATGACAAAACTGTCAAGTACTTGCAGTTAATGGTGATAGCACCTGCAGGTTTCCCACCACCACCGCCGTCTCTGACTTCACTGTTGAAGGTAGAGATGCAGATGGCTTTGCCACTCATGTAAAGTAGTACATTTGTGCTGTATGCATGCACTATTTATTTGACTGAATGGTTGTTTGAATGTGTTTATGCTATGTGTATGAGTGGTGGGTCGTGCATGTCAAAGGTAAACTGTTTTGTGTTCAGTGTTCTAAATTCCTAGGTTACCTCAGAGAAAAAGGATTCAAAGTATCTGTTTCTGTAGAGTAACTGTTCATCCTACCAGGAACAGGAAGGAGTGAATGGTGAAAAATAGTAGATATTACTTATGATGGATCTTGAGATAGAGATACAAGTATAACAAGTCACACAAAGGTAGATGATCTTTTTCTTTCGGCTGCTCCCATTAGTGGCCATCACAGCAGATCATCTGTTTCTATTTCTTCCTGTCCTCTGCATCTTGCTCTGTCACACCAACCACCTGCATGTCCTCTCTCACCACATCCATAAACCTTATCTTAGGCCTTCCTCTTTTCCTCTTACCTGGCAGCTCCATCCTTAACATCCTCCCAATACACCCAGCTGATACTGAAGTAAAATGAGTACAGCTAACACAGCAACGGCTGCTTCAGAACAAATGGATACTAAAGGCTTTAGTGCTAACAATATGGGGTTTAATTATGCCAAGATAAATATATGAAAAGAAATAGTGTAAATAAGGGAAAGTACAGTTGTGTAAGTAAACGTACCATAACAGTAGATGTTCGAACGATCACTGCTGCAGTAGCCATAGCATATATGTTATGTGAATTGCCTCTCTTCTCAAATTTTCCCTTACTTGAACAACTATGTTCTTCTATTTGACCTTTTTATATTAACTTTCATTGTGTTTATTTTTAGCATAATTCTGTACTGAGTTTTATTACTGGCCTGCTATTTTTCTTTTTACTAATTTTACCTCCACTGTTTGTATTTCTTGCTTAATTTGTACTGTGAATATTCTATTGTATACTTGTGTTTTGGAGCTTTTCTCCCTGGGCCTCTGCTGAAAAAGTGTGAAAACAGTCGGACTATCCCAGTCAACAAATGTCAAATAAATATCCTGCCAAGGATATAATAGCCATCCAGCTTCCAAAGTTTTAGGACACCTTCCATGTGACCAAACTGTCAGGCAACTGATCTTTCAAACATCTACTGTTATGGTAAGTTTAACTCACACAACTGTACTATGGTCATCATATTGGTCACTGCTGCAGTAGCCTTAGCTATATGAGTAGATTACCCTAGCTTACTACATTTGGGAGATGGAAGGAGAAGAGTCCAGGAGCCCCTGGAGAATGGCCCTAGAAAGGCATGACATGGACCTAGAGAAGGAATCAAGTTTATAGTGCTTTGTAAAAGTATGTACAGAGCAATGAGTAGCAGCTTCTAGAATACTTCTAGAATCTACCCCTTTCTAAAAAGCCACTGATGAAGACAAGGTCCTGGTAAAGTGGGCCTTTACCCTGCCTGGTATAGTTTTGTTATGGTGAGTATAACAAAAGGTGATAGCCTTAGACAACCATTTGGAAATGGTCTGTTTTGACACAGGTTGTCCCTTGTTCTTACCTTCACAAGAAATTAAGAATTTATCTGATGATCTGAAAGATTTAGCTTTGTCAAGGCAATGCCCAAGTTGTCTGTGGACATCCAAGTATGGGGTATCATTTCCCCTTCATTTTTAGGTTCAGGAAAGAAAATGGGAAACTGGATATTTTGGCTTAAAGAAACTGGGATATCACTTTAGGCTTAACAGAAGAATTAATTCTCAAAGAATCCATGTACCTGTGCAAAATGAGCTAGAGTTGACTCACCATAAGAGCTTGCAACTCAGATACCCTTCTTGCAGAGGTCAGAGCAATCACTGAAATTGTTTTCCATGTTAAGAACCTCAGGTCAGCCAGATTAGCTGGTTCAAATGGAGCAAGTGTTAGCTTCTCTAACACAAAATTAAGATCCCAAGGAGGGGCCACCAATTTACTTGCAGGCCGCTTGTGCAAAACCCCTTCCACAAACATTTTGATATGAGACTGCATAGAGGAGGATCCATGGGCAGACATGCTGAAATATCCAATAAAAGAACCTTGACAGATGAATAAAAAAGTCTATAGGATAGTACCTCACACAAATATTGTAAAAATGGGGAACAACTAGCCCTGAATGGGTTCTGGTTATGTTGTTGGCACCAACTAGAAGCCCATTCCTTTGCTAATGTATGATTTTCTAGTAGAGGCTTTCTTGTCTCCATTAGTACCTCCTGCACATCCTCAGTAAATAGGTACATAAAAAGAATTAAGACCCAATAATCCAGGCAATCAATTGAAGTTATTGATATCAGATACTGATGCTATTGATGTCAGGGTGCATCAGTCACCCCTGCTCTTGTGTGAGCAGATCAAGTCTATGAAGAAGCTTGTGGTAATTGCCCCTGGCCATTTCTAAAAGAAGGCAGAACCATGGTTGCCTGGTCCAGAAGGGAGTTACCACAATGATCTTGAGGGATTCATTCTGAATCTTCAGAAATACCATGGATATTAGTGGAAAGACTGGAAATGCATACAGGGACATTCCTGTCCAAGGAAAAGAAAAGGCATCTGTCTTCTAGGCTTTCTTGCATTAAGTCCTGGAACTTGCCAATTGATTGTTCAGAGAGGAGGCAAATAGTCTGCTTCAGAAACTCCCCAGTGATGGATCAAATCTCAGAAGATTCCCCTGATCTAGTTTCCATTCATGAGGGTCTGTCTTTATCCTGCTCAGCTTGTCTGCCACACAGTTTTGCTCTGACAGAATGTATGATGCCTGCAGAGTGAGACTGTGCTGTAGAGCTATATCCCAAGCTAACATGGCTAGTCTGCAAAGAGGTCCCAGGGGGCAAAGATGATAAAGAAAGTTGAATGCCTTGATCAGGGCAAGCATAAATCTGTTGGCTCCACCAAATGATTTGTTTTCTGACAAAACTCAGCACTGGGATTTGAAAAGACAAAGGTTGTTGGTGCTGTGACCAAAGAGACTTCAGAAACCACTGTTTCTTTATCATGTGGACTCTTGCCAGTGGTATCATGAGAATCATAGAAGCCATGAAACCCAAAATCCTGAGGTATTACAGTGACAAAAGACTGAGTGTAAATCCTTAGAAATAGATCTAGGTATAGATCTATTTTTTCTTTGGAAGAAAAGGTCTTTGAACTGAGGTGTCTAGTTGACATCCTAGAAACACAATCCTGTGTGAAAGAGTCAAGAAAGACTTTTGAATGTTCTCTTGGAATCCCAGCTTGTGTAAGAAATTTCTCACCCAAGAAAAAAACTTCTGACACTTTGAAAAAGACTCTGCAAAGATAAGAAAGTTGTCTAAATATGGAAAAAATGTGGATACCATGTGGTCTGCAATGAGCTTTATCTGCAGCTAGACACTGTATGAACACACCTGGTGCAGTGAATATTCAAAAAGGTAATACAGAGAACTGATAATGTGATTCAAATACACAAAACCTTAAGAAACTTCTGAAATCTGGATGAATAGGGATGTGATGATAAGCATCTTTTAAGTCTATGTTACCAGGAAACTTGAAAGAGGAAGAAGAGGAAACAGGCTGTGAGTGACATCATTTTGAATTTGGGCACTATCACAAACAGGTTTATGAAAGAAAGATCCAAGACTGGTCTGTAAGCATCTTCTTTCTTTGGCACTAAGAACATCATTCTTGAATAAAAAATGTTCCCCATCTGGGAAGGAGGAACTGGTTCTATCACTACTTGGGACAGCATGTGATGAAGAACCAGTGGAAACAAGAAAGTCTGATCTGGAACATGAGGAATGACTCCCTGGAAAGGAGGAATTCCCACCCACTGCTATTTGTAACCTTGATGAATGATTTTCAGGACCCATTTGTCTGAAACTATCTGTTGCCAAAGAGAAAAATTGAGATTCAGACTTTCTGAAAAAGGGGGGGGGGCAGGGTCGGAGGAGATCACAAGGTCTCTTAAATAGTCTTTCAGACTTGTTGGACTGTCCTTGATTTTGGGAGGTTTGAGGCTTCTTTTTGGAACTCCTTTGCAATTTATTTTTAAAATTCCATTTACCTTTATTTTGTTGATACTGATTAGTTTGCTTTTTGCCAAAACTAGATGAGGAATTAGAGAATCCATTAGAGAATTTGGAAGAGGAGGGCTGAAAAATCTTAGAGATTCCCTGGATCAACTTACCCCTTTCATCACACGTTTTGATCACCCTCTGCTGTAGAGCGGCCAAAAACTAAATCTATGTCCAAAGGAGAATTTAAAATATAATTAATATCATCATCTGGGAGGGTCTGAGAATGCAGCAATGCAAACCTCCTCAAAACAGTACCAGTGGCCATAGCCCTGGAAGAAGTATCAACAGACTCATAAATACAGTGCAGACAATGAGTAGTGACCTGTGCAACTGAAGAAACTATATTGTTTAAAGCAGACATTTCCCCACAAGAAGAAACTGTAGATAAAACATTCCACATACGTTCACAATTAGTCAGACCAAAGTTTAACATGTGAGCCTTACAACTCAATATTCTGAAAATCAAGGTTGAAGCAGCATACACTTTTTTTCACATTTATCAATAATTTCTCCATCCTTATCAGAAAGAGTAGGACTGGAATGAACTAAGTGTTTAGCAGCAGGGGGATCAACTAAAGCTATAGTTGCTGGGTCACGTTTGGGGATAGTATATAAAAATTTAAAAGACTGAGGAAATTTACACATCCCATCTTGCTTTCTAGGAGCAGCTGGCTGACTATCAGAAAAACTGCAGGCAATAGCCCACACACACATCCTCTAAAGCAGAACAGGAGGAATGGGTGTGGGTTCTGGAAATTCCTTCTGTAACAACTCATAGTATTTTCAGAGGGACTGAGAAATCTCAATGTTCACTCATTGAAAACACTATCACATTCTAGCAATAGTGTCAGCAAAAGAGAAATCACACAGGCAGAATCTGAAACAAGGTCTCCTCTGAATCTGAGTCATAAAGTTGAGGAGAAAACTCTGTACATCTCCCTTCATCTTTTTGTTCAGAATAATCATTTTGAACTTCTTCAAGAAAAGATGTATCCATCTTTCTTTTACCAGAAATTATTTTGCAAGAAGGCTCAATAGCCTGAATTAAACCCACAGCCAGACCCAATAAACTACTCCTGACTGAGGAAATTTGAGGAGGAGGAGACACATGCTTAATTTTCTATTTCTTTTTGGTAAGAAAAATTGGCCAACTGTGTTACTAATGGCAGCAGCAGCTTCCCCAGGGATGGACGCATCAGGGAAACCTTCTCTATTCACAGGACCAACAAGAACTCAACTTCAGTGCTGTGGATGTAAGGAACCAACTGAGGAAAGTGAACCCCAGGAAAGCTGCTGGCCCTGATAATATTCTGGGGAAAGCATTGAAAGGTTGTGCAGACCAACTCAGCATAGTCCTGACGGGCATCTTCAATATCTCGCTTGTCCAGGAAAAAGTACCAGCATGCTTCAAAGTTGCCAACATACTCCATCTGCTCAAAAAAAAGCAAACCCCACCTGCCTAAATGATTACAGGCCAGTGGCCCTTACATCAAATGGAATTAAATATTTCAAAAGACTGGTTACAAGCCATTTGACTACAGTACTACCCCAATCCTCTGACCCACTGCAGTTTGCCTACCGAGCGAACAGATCAACTGCTGATACCAGTTTGGTGGCACTTCACCTCACATGGGAGCATCTTGATGAGAACAAAAATGATTCCAGGCTGTTGTTCATAGATTTCAGCTTGGCATTCAATATGGTGATTCCAATGCAACTTATAGAAAAGCTAATCAACCTTGGCATAAATAAAGGGCTGTGCAACTGGGTCTCTTGATTTCCCGACTGGAAGACCACGAAGGACCTGTGCTGGTAACAACACTTCAGGGAGTATTACGATCAACACAGGAGTACCCCAGGGTTGTGTGCTAAGTCCTCTACTGTTCACAGTCCTTACCCATGACTGCTCTGCAAAAGCTAGCACCAACCACCTCATCAAATTTGCAGATGACACCACAATAGTGGGACTCATAAGTGGTGATGCCAAGAGTGGGTATAGGAATGAGGTCAACTCCCTGACTGAATGGTTCAGTAACAAAATTTGGACCTGAACATCAATAAAACAAAATAAATTATTATTGACTTCAGAAAGAGCTCCCCCATGCAGCTGCCCCTCAAGATCAATGGGAAGAAGTGGAGAGAGTCCAAACTACAAAGTTCCTGGGGGTACATATATCAGAGGATCTTTCTTGGAGTACAAACACAGGCCAGCTAATTAAAAAAGCCCACCAGCGACTACACTTTCTAAGAAGGCTGAGAAAAGCAAAGCTCTTTATGAATGCTCTAAATACCTTCTATAGAGGAGCCATCAAGAGCATTATCACCAGCAACTGCACTGTATGGTTTGTTAACAGCACAATGGCCGAAAGGAAGAAGCTGCAAAGAATAATAAGATCAGCAGAAAAGATCGTGGGCACTAGTCTTCCTACCTTACAGGAGCTCTTTGAAATAAGATGTAAAAAGAGGTCCTGCAAAATACTGAGTAACACTTCTCATCCAGCGTATGGTTGTTTCACTAAACTTGCATCTGGTAGAAGGTTACGGAGTATCCAATGCAGGACCTCCAGATTCATGAACAGTTCTTATCCAACTGCAATAAGACTCATTAATGTAGATGTAAGTCTGGATGTATCAAAACTATATTAGACTGTTAGCTCTCATTCTTTTTCTTTTTTTCTATACAGTAATTCTATTTATTTATTGCAAACTAAAATTAATGTATTCTCATTCAAGTGCAATTCCAACCACTTCCTTATGTGCAATATAACCCAATCTCACCTCTGTGTATAGTGTACCTTTCTATTTGTGTGTTAATCATCTAGTAGTCAGTGTTGTCCAGTGTATATAAATAGTGTACGAGCATGTGCGTCAGCTACCTAGATACTTACTTTTGTACTATAGTTATTGTTTATTCTTTAATACCGATCATGTCTGTCTTTTTGTGTTTTGTTTTCTCCTGTAAAAGAGCTGACACTTGAAATTTCATTTAGGTAGCACTTGTGTTTCCTAAATGACAATAAAGTTTCTTTGAAAAGAGTGGTTCTCCCTCCTTTGCCCACTGTGGGGCCCCAACAACCACAATGAACATGGATAACTGCCAGTCCGTAGTAGCTGTAGATGATGCATCAGACAGATCCAGGGTATAAGATGAGTGGTCTGTGGTACAACAAATGGCCACAGCAAAGTCACCCACCTACAGCTGAGGCAAATTGCTAGCCTGCTGTGACGGCATAGGCTGTTTGTTTAAATTTTTCTTTTTGTGGCTGGAAGAAGGACCAACAGTGGGACCAGTAGGTTGTTTCATGGTCAAGCCAAAAATCATGCCTCTTTCCTGAGGAAGATAAGCAGTAAATGCCAATAAAAACTACAAGTATTTAAAAGTCATTTTATTTCCTAGAAAAAAACAGTAAAAGGCATTTAAAAACAGTTTGCCAGGCCCACAAAAGTAAAATAAACCAATTTGTCCATAAAAAATGTTTTTCAGTTACTTTACACAATTTTTAAACTGACAGGAAAAATGAGCACTCCCATTTAAAAGTATGATACAGTCTCATAACAATCTGTTGTTAAAACACAAAATTCCTACTTTTAAAATAGCTTTCCTGAAGAGGAAGGTGATAAAACAGTATATTGGCTCTAGATGATTGTCACTGCTAAAGTAATACCCGAACCCCATGTGTAAAAATGGGAAAAGGTGTTTGTGGATGGATGAGTCTATGAATTTAGAAAATGGAAAGTTTTTGCACCAAAGGGAACATATCTGCCCAGCAAAAGCCAACTGTTAATCCACAAAAGCCTTAGAGGAGTGTATTCTTCAAGTAAAGATAGAATTGCTGATTTCATTGCATGGCTTTGACACTATGTTTTAAGCAGGATGAAAATATCTAGAAACACCAGAAAATGATTTTTTTTATTCAAATTACATATGATCAATGTATGTTAGCTAAGCAAATAGCTTTTGCAAGATAAATGTAAAATAGCAAATGGTGATTTTAAATACAGAATTTAAAAATCATTCAATCATTCATGCCCAATTTATCCAGTTCAGTGTGCCTATCCTGGCACACTGTGGGCTCAAGGCAAAGAATCTAAACCTGGATGAGATGGCAGTCTATTATAGGACGCATTCCCACACACACTTAGTCACACTGCATGTACTAACCTCTCCCTCTAGTAGTCAGTGACTGTACTATGCTACTGTCTGGGAGGGAATTTCCCTCCACATGCAAGCCCACCTGGCTAATGTGCAGTTCACAGCCACTAGGATCCAGTCAGCTAAATCCTGCTACACCAAAGTTAACCTTATAGCACAAGACATCAATGCAGTGGATGTAGTCACCCCACATCCCTTCTGGATGAACAAGATGGCATGTGCCACTCACTCTCACTCTCCCCACATAGCTTGTCCAATGCTCAAGCTGCTAACTAAGCCTAGGTTCATGGTCAGGGCTTTATCCCTCTACACCACAGGGCTGTGCAGTTGTTTTATACACCACTATTTTGTGCATTGTTATCCCAGATTCATTTTATAGACTGTTACAACATTCCATGCCTAACCTGTCATTGTTTCTTATCATGCCATATCTATAAAATACAATTTTTGCACAGAGCAATTGTCTGCTTAACAAAAACTTAATTATTAAATAAAGATCCATTTTTTATGAACACAAGAGTAATTATTTACTGTAAAAGTCTAAACAAAGTCGGCAAAGAGTATTTATTTATTTATTTTACATTTGTTTACCAGGAAAGTCCAACTGGGCAATCTACTCATTTTCAGCTGAGGCCCGGGGAGAAATGCTCCAGCATTGCTACAATTAAGTATTACATAGGCAATATGGTTAGTACGAAATAGAGAATGTCACACAGTTCCCTGACAAATACATTCAAATTAGATACAATTTTTGTACATTAGAGGAATGTCATACAGTTAGTTAAAAGCAAAACTAAATTAAATACAATTATTAGTACATTATTGGTGAGTAGACAATGAGGAACAGAATGGAAAAGTTGTTGGCCAAAACTCACCTGAGGATTCATAAAGAACTCAGGCACTTGCATTAATGACTGCAGTAAAAAGATGCTGTTTCAATGATGTGGAGATTTCCGATTCATTGAAACAGTAGCACCATTGAGGAAAAACCTCATTATCAGCTAATCTGCATGCCTCTCAACTGCCATTATCTGCTGTGAGTGCAGCTCAGCACTTTCCTGCAGCAGTAAACAATGGAAGCCGCGTTGTGCTAGCACAGACACCCCATCACAAGCACACTATAAAATACACACTTGTGTATACTCTACATGCCCCATATTTATTCCTGTTGTCAGACCATCCACTATGTCAATATTTTCCCTGTCCTGGTAGTTCACTGATGATTATAGTCGGTCCTTAATGCCAGATATGTGAGTCTCACACTACATTTCCTTCAGTAAATATATGGGAGTATAAAGGCTGTTATCCTAGTGATTTTCTGTTTCTAACATAGCTCTCATCTAGTCATGGACAAATCTCAACAGAGTCAGGGACAAATGCAGAAATAAGGGACGACAGTTTTCATATATAAGTATTAACTTGAGACATTGACAAAATAACAGAACATGAGTGAATATACATTTTCTAAAGTAAAAAAGTCTGTAACTCTAATTACTGTAATTATTAAATGTAATTTATCACCTTTTCTTCAAAAGTCACCACTTTTAGGTGGAATTGAGAGGGACAGAGCTAACATTTTAGCCAAAGTCATGGACAGCTGAGAAGGATGGCTAGGAGGAATATTTATAATCCCTCTCTGATTTTGTTCCAACATTACTTTTGGCTTTTGTCCTGATGTCTTGTGCTATAAGGTTGAAAGGTATGCTCAGCTTGATTTATTTTCTTTTTTCTCACTTATTTATTCTTAAACTACTATGCCTGGTGTCTAGTAGTGGCGGTTCTGAATTGCTCAGCTGCATAAATGCTTTACTGGAGGTGGTCCTAGGGGGTAGTACTTGACTAATTAGTATATGCCTCTCCCCTGGACTGTGTCATTAGCCTGTAGCATAGCTGCAGAGACAGCCCTTAATGAAATGCTGCCCATTTCTGTGCAGAAGGCTGTCCTTGAATTCCAAAATTTGTACACTGCATCCCATATGAATTAGGTCATCAGTCTAGCAGCAAAACCAGGTTCCCAGCTTAGATGCTGGGAGATAATTGCAAAAGCAAGACTATCATCATTTTCCACAGAACACTCAGTTAGTCTGAAGTAGACATGTAATATTTCTGGAAGCTTTAATAATCGTACCACTGGAAGCATGACTACAGGCACAGAAATTAACTGCCAGGCATGTGAAGGTGTCATTTACTGCAAAAGGTAGCTCTGTGCAAGATGTTTCATCCCATATGGTTGAGACAGAGAATGGACTTAAATTATTGCCCAAGCAAGTTCTGCTGATGTAGAGGGATAAAGCCCTGAGTACAATCCAGGGACCCAGGTTCGATTAGTGATTCAGAAATCTGTTGGATCTTGCCTGGGAAAGAGGATGTGCCTATACTAGAGAATGAGGAAAGGGTGGGCACAGCCGTTCAGTGCTACAAACACATGGAGGTGCAGCAGCAATGCAAGGACAGTTCTGGTGTGGGGATTAGTCCACCAATCGATTGATACAGTAGATTGGTGGAGTAATGTATCAATAGATTGGTGGACTAATGCTCACCAGTCTATTGATACAGTAGATTGCTGGACTAATGCATCAACAGGCTGGTGGAATAATACCCACCAATCTATTGATATAGCAGACTGGTGGACTAGTCTATCAATATTTTGGTGGACTAATGCCAACCAATCTACTGAAACAGTAGTGTTCACTGTGGAACCATGAGAGTGTACAGTTACACAAGGAAAGGCATAGTGGCCCCAATGATGATGCAGGTCACATGTCCCCCAGTCCATCAGAGGGAGGTAATTAGAGCCTATACTACACGCACTGCATGCCTTCTTTACTTAGATGCCAGCAAGGACACAAACTACCCCCATGGCTGCCTAGATGATAGTCTTTCACAAGAGCAGTTGCCCCTTTGCTGGAGACATCCAGTATGGGAGAAACAATTGGCTCAAATCTAGCTGGGAAAGCTTGGTAGGCAGCAGGCATGGGGGGGGCAAAAAACAAAGAATAACAGAAATTCATGGCTGATACCCTCCTGTCATCATTGTATAGGCATAGCTAATATCACACTAGTAAATTAAGAACTTGCTGACATCTTTCTTAATACAAGTGAGAAAAATTATCTTGAGTTTTATGCTGTAGGAGGGCCACACTTTTGCACCATACCCTTCCACCTCCTAGCACAAGAAATCTGGACAAAGCCTAAAATAATGGGGGACAGCTGCCCAAAATAGGGACAAATTTTAAATATTGCTCGTATAAACTTAGAAAGCTGCTACAATAACAGGGTTTGTGTTAGCATGCATTTCCCGAAGTATATGAAGGCTGAAATTCAAACATGTACCATTTACTAACTTCAATCCTAAGTGATTTAGCAGAAAAATACAAATTTTATGAGGAACAGGCCCAAATATGAGACAAAAATCTAGAATTTATGTGAAAATCTGGACAGCTTAGAGGTATGTTCTGTACCTACATGTAAACTTGAGGGTCAGACCATACCCTTTTAAGACAGAGATCAGTAAGGGGATAATTGGCATCTAGAAAAGGTAAATACTGTCCTTCATTGACAGCTGAACCACTAAGAATGCCTCTGTGTGTGTGTGCGCGCGCGCGCGCGCGTGTGTGTGTGTGTGTGTGTGTGCGCGCGCGTGTGTGTGTGCGTGTGTGTGCGTGTGCATGCGTGTGCGTGCATATGCGTGTGTGTGTGTGTGTGTGTGTGTGTGTGTGTGTGTGTGTGTGTGTGTGTGTGTGTGTGTGTGTCTCTCTCTCTCTGTCTATGTCCACATATTAGCCATGTTTGTTTGCTGTCTTTTAGTCAAGTCATTGGCTGATCACAAATGAATAAGGGGGACAGTACTAAATACTGACTCTATATAAAGCCCCCCCCCCCCACATCAGATACAAATGGTACATCCTGCCAAACCCACATTTGCCTTGGTACTTCACATGCATGTCAAGCATGGACGTATTGATCATCCAACTCTCATTCCAAATAATGTCCTCTTCTTGGTAAGAGTATTACATGGTCAAGGAGGCAGCAGAAACAAGTCTGGAACTATAATAAACATTATATATTTTGCCCAGACCTGTCTTGCAAGAAACTACTTTAGGCTAGTGAGCTTACCCGTAAGTCACATTAACTAAGACAACAAAATACAAGTTCACACAAGCATGAGCACCATTTGCTTATCTGACAGTTTTCTGATTACCTGTTATCACCTTCTGACTCCCAGTTACAACACGTGCATGATTGCTTAACATTTCAATATCATTAGTAAAGGCTGTGTAATGCTGACATGTGCACTCCTATGGTGCAGCCTAGACATTAAATGGTGTCATTTACAAAACACCATGAATCATTCTTATTCCATTAAAGCATTTGGGAAATTCCATTAAAATGTTCAATTTGTGACAGTAATCAAAGTACAAAACATTGTTTCTTCTGGCTCTAGATGCTAGTTAGTTTAGATAATCTATGGCCGGCAAAATTAAAGTTATTAGAACCATTGGTGACTTCAGGAGACTGCATTATAAATCCCTATCCCCGAGTGTACATCCGCTACACTTCTGATTACTGACTCTATAATGGCTTCTCCTCTGGGATTACAAACTCGGAATATTACAAATTCTAGCCCGAACCTGGGTGCCTTGGAAAAACATCATTTTGTTCCTAATGCTGTCAGTTTTATAAGTAACCCTTGAAATGATGCGTCTCATATAGTATATGAAAATGAAGTTTCTTTTGTTTATCCTTATGGAGATGGTTTCTGCACAGCTATGTACACATACACAGCCTTGTTTAATGTCTGATTTACTGTATTAATATGCAACTCTTGTTGAAAAAGCTGTCCCCAAAATATAATGTAAAATGCTAAGTAAATCCTGAAGAAATCATAAAGCCATCACCACAAGACAGTAGGGGGTTTCTCTTTTATGCACGAAAGACTTATTTTTGTTTTACAGGCTTGTCACTGTTCAGCATCTTGCAAAAGGGTAGGTACAATTTTGTAAATTCATAGACACTCTTCATTGTCTCTACAGAATAATTCAAAAACATATATCTAATTAAAACTGATCAGCAGTACACAACTTAAAAGGCTGAAGAAATGTGGAAAAGTTAACACAGCTTCAGATTAGTAGGAGTTGCCTTGCCAATCATTTTTAACACACACTAGAAAAAATCAAAAATATCTTAAGGTTATCTGCTGCATTTCCTTTTTAAGTCTGCTCTTCCCTCTCAGCAGCATCATATGGAATGATTCATTTATGCTTTTAATAAGCATGCAAATAATCAAATTGGTCTCAAATACCCACATGACCCCTGCAAATAGAATAGAACAATCAAACCTAGGTTTGCAGGCTGTCACTCACAGCACATTATCTGCATTTCTGCTGAACTGGCAAGCAGTTTAGAACTATAATGCCTACAAAACCACACACTAAACTGTTACTTTACTTAAAATTATTTTTTTCGAAAGCTGCGCATAGAAAGGAAAAGCAATCCAGCTGTTTCCCAAAGACAGTTTTATCCAGCTGTTTCTCAAAGACAGTTTTATCAGGCACCTCAATAAACAAAACAGACCAAATTTACCACTTTATTATGTCAACTGCCTGAAGCAAATGATTACTGTGTTGAGCTTTTCTGTTGTGGTTAGACTTTGTTTGTATGAGCACTTCATGACGAATGTCTTCAACAGAAGCTGTGGCATATCCAGTAATTCACGCACTTAGCTGGACACTGTATTAACTATAACATAGCCCTAAAACAATTTTCTTGTGAAGCAACACATAGGATGGTGATTCCTAAAGCCTGCACAGAAAGTACACATTTATGTTGCTTAGTCACTGTGCCAGTTAATACTTCATTTTTTTCAGTAAGGCAGCACCGTTTTGATGAATATTTCAAGCTGTTACTACAGTACTGGGAAGATGAAACAGCACGTGTTTCTAATAACATGAGAATGTAGCACTTCAGACACTATAGAAACATAAACTATCAAGTGAAACAACCATAATGCAGACCTTACAGAGTAAATGCAATGGGTTTGTTACTTTCTTAATTCATTTAATTTTTCAGTAGAATAAGTGTTTTTTTTTTTTTTTTGCCTTTCTTTAGGGCATAAATGCAGTGGTGTTGAGTGAAAAGCTCTGTCTTACTCACTTATTTACAAAAAGTGTACTTTCATCTTCAAAAACATAGTGTGAAAAAAATCTAATCATGAACTTGCACACACAGACACATATATGCATCACATAACGTATACATAAGGCTAACCTGGCAGTATATGGTACAGAGGTACCTATGGACCTGATGACTGGGGTCAATCAGCACTTCGAATGTCAGAATGTTGACTGATAGGAGGGACACAAGTGACAGTCAATGGGCAGCTCACTGCTTCAGTGATGCTGATGATGGCTGTAAAAATATTCCAAGTGGTGACTGCAGGAACTACATCGAGGTCGCTTGAAACAAAGAAAGGAGTGACAACTGGAGGATGAAATAGGTGTACACAGCAAAGGTCATCTCTACTGTCATAGAAAGATAAAGCTGAAGCTACAGTCCAAGGGATCCAAGTGTGACTAATGGCTGGGGCACGTATTGGAGACTGGAGGTGGGAATAAGTAAAATGGGAATGGAATGCTGCCTTACATGGATGGGAAGCTTGTTCCAAAGAAGAGGAGCCTATGAGATGCATACCTGGCTCTCCAGTGTGCCCTATTTATGTTGCAGGTATGGTTTTGGTACATGGATTGGGTGTTCCTGATGCTGTTTGTTTTACAGATTTGGAACACATCCATTAGGGCTTGATTGGAGGCTTCTTTATAAGGCAGGCATAGGTCACCTCTCAGCAGTCTGTAAAAAAACAGCTAACTGCTGTGGAGATGCAACAGGCTGAGCCCAGGACCTAATTGGTTTAATAGACTCTGAAGCCTATCACATTTGAAAAAAGGTATGGCAATCACTAATAGAAGTCCATAGTCTAAGACTGGAATAAGCACATCTTTTGAAATGGTGGACTTTTGCTTTGGTGTTAACAGATTTAAATTATTGGTCCAATGACCAAGAAACTCTTAAATGTAGCAGAAGGAGACTGAAGGTGCAAAGAAAAGGTAAGTTATTCATCAAGCTAGAAACCTAAATATTTATATTGCTGCACTGAGTGAAGGACCCCTCCTCCACTCCTCCACATGGTAAGGTTACTGGTCAAGTTTGAGGAACCTGAAAGGCAGAACAATCATAGCTTTCTCTGTAGTATGATGGTATTCAGGGACTCCAATACTCAACCTTACCCTGACAAGGAATGGAATGAATGGATATGGAGAACAGTGAAGAATATACTTGTAAGAAGTCATTGTTTAGGGTTGGAATCAGGGATAAAACAGATTTAATTGAAAAAAATTAAGTGCATAAAGGGATAAGGACATTATGTGTTATCCAGCACAGTTCGAATTATCCTTTTTTAAATCTAACTATAGTTTACTCTACTAAGGCATATTCTATCCTTGAATATCCCACATCAACTACAGTCCAGACCCAGATCATTGCTACACAAAGCAGTCCTCTCTTACCCTGATGCCTCTCTGTGATTCTTGGGCTTAACCACACACACACACACACACACACACACACACACACACACACACACACACACACACACACACACACACACACACACACACACAATGTCAGCTGTCTTTGTTATGCCCTATGGCAGATATTTCCTTCTCTGAGGAACTGACTTTACTGACTGTTGGCAAGTGCCTTCTTGCTAGTATGAGGAATCAGGAATGAAGGTGGGGGAACATTTGCACCTGTGAAAAGCTGGAAATGAAGTGAAGGTCTGAAGCATACAGGAAGAAGCCTAGACCCTTATTTCTAAGTTTTAACCCCCTCACAGATAGTATATGATGAACAGGTTATCCCATTTTGTCTATATCACCACCAAAACTAGCTCAGTATTCTGAGGTGGGCTCTCAACTGTACTATGCAAGTGAAGTTGAGTGTCCAAACCTCTCTATGAGAGGAAGAAATGCTACAGCACTTATTCCTTCCCATACAACCAGTGCTCCAGCAACTTGGGCTTATCACTAAACCCTTTTTGCTATTGTTATATACAGTTGTGAAGATTGGGTAGAGAAGGGTGAAGACTGCCAGCCTAGCCAGATAGAATTGTGCAGATAATTCTATCATTTGTAAATGTGAAATGTTGAACTTAAAACAATGTGGCAACATTGCCATCTGCTGCAAGGAAAACTAAGTCAAGCATTTCAAATCTTTCTTTTGAAATTAAAATTATTTCATCACTGCCTTTGATGTTTTACAAGTCAGCTCCAGTCCGGCTAGAGGAAGGCTTCCTGCCTATTGTTTTAAGGCTAAAGTTAATGATCAGAATTTACATGTGGAATGTCCTTTATTGCTCTAAGTGTAAAATAATGTAAATGCAGTTAATGTGTAGCCTGGGAACTCCAGGAAGGGTGAAAAAGCTGATATAATGTTTATCAGAACTGGAGTTTCAATTTAAATGGTGAGAACCAGAGATTATTAAGCATTTTGATCATGGACATCTAACTCAGCATTGCCTGTTGTCTTAAGTAAGTTATTTTAGAAGTATGTTTTCTTGTAGCAATAACTAGGAATTAGACAAAGATTAGACTAGGTGTTTTTCTGTTATATCAAAACTGTACTACTGAATTATTTTAAGTTTCTGTGTGTTCTCTGAACTCTTGAATAGCACTGTGGTGTAGTAGTGTTGTCTTGTGTTTTTAGTATTTATTATTAAATATTTTTAAAACCTTTTACCTGTGGCTGGTTTGTGTAGAGATAAGTTAAGCTCCAGAGTACATTGCATATTTATAGAGTTTATTGTACAAGGCCACTCTAATAAGCCTAGACTGATTAGTCACACTTACCAATTGGATAATAATATTGCACAGTAATAATTGGACACCCTTTTAAGGACCTTTGGGGTAGCTGATAATTATTAGCTGGTGGTGGCAGTAATTACTACCATATAGCCTGGGTAAAGGGCCACAGCTGGAGAATCTGTGTCAGCCTTTCCCAGGAGTGCCTGTGAAGTTATATAAATTCTTATCTAAAAGTGTGTGTGTATGTGTGTGTGTGTGTGTGTGTGTGTGTGTGTGTGTGTGTGTGTGTGTGTGTGTGTGTGTGTGTGTGTGTGTGTGTGTGTGTGTCAGCTACTTGGGCAGGGACACGAAGCACTAGTTGGACAGAGAGGATACTGGAGGTTAGCTTGCCAGCTAGGCTGAGATCTGGACCCTATAGCTGTGTCAGCGGGGAGTCTTATTGGGGACATGGGGAGCAAGGGAGCAACCAGCCCCAGACTGACTGTGATCTCTGTGTGCACTTAAGGGAAATTGTACTTTACTGTGTGTATTTGTTATCCTTTCTCCTATATGACACACCCTCTCTGGTGTTAGTGGTGAGGATTGAGGCTCCTTGATTGCTGGGCCAGGGCACAGGCATCACAACAGTACTAAAAAAAATCAGTAATTTTTTTGGTCGAGACTATATTACTACTATATATAGATAAATAGACAGACAGACAGACATAGGGAGAGAGAGAGAGAGAGAGAGACAAACTCACACACACACATGGAGCCAGATCACGGTCAAATGGACCCCTAGACATGGTAATGGTCTAGGCCTCCCATCCCCACCCAGCCATACCAGTATCCCCAATTACCATAAAACTCTATTCAAACCTTCCAGTGCGCACACTATTTTCTTCTTACTTTTGCAATGATTACAGAGATTTGGATTTATTTAAAATTTTAATTTCAGATTTACAGCAAAAGCCTTGATAGCCATTAGCTAAACAAAATAAAACAAACATACTGAAAACAGACTTAGCAGAAGCAACAGTAAATGTCTCTTTCCTTGAAAGTCTCACTTATTGAAAATATGTCTGGCAACCCATTAAACTACAAGAGACATGCCAAAATTCATAGTTAAACAGCATGTAATGAAGCACTAATTTGTGGCTATGTGAAGGGAGCAGGGATTCAAAAGGGATGTAATACGTTTGATGACAATCTGGCACAGCTAACTGAATGCAATTGTCCCCTTTCAAGGGAAGAGACCACTAACCTTGACTGGTGAAGTGACTTTGTCAGTGGAACACAGTAGGCAAACAAAAGTTGAAGGAATCAAACCATATACTACTGGAAGCAAATCATTAACAGCTCATAGCCATGCTCATCTGCACTAAGTGCCCACAGGTTGTTGTAACCCAACACAGTGCATTTTGCATCTGTGCCTGCAAAAAACAAGTTAATTAAAATGCATTCATACTTAAAATAGTAACACTAAAGCAGTAAACTTCATGCTATCCAGTTTATTCACAGGCAAAAAAAAAAACCTATGGCTCATATGATACACAGGTCTATGTCAGATGACTGAGTTTTCAGAAACTTCAAATTCATATGGTC
>NC_056737.1:383657055-383669555 GCF_019279795.1 Protopterus annectens | reverse complement strand
TCACTAGGGAATTGATGACAGCACCTAGCTTGCATTCATCTGCAACCTTGGTTAGCCATTGCCCACTAGATTTGGTCTGCAACTCTGAGAAGTATATCCCAAACAGCAGAGGCCCCAAGATTAATCCCTGGGGTACACCACTTGTTATGGGTCTACTACTTCAGGTGGCTTCCCCTATTTTAACTAGGTGAGTTCTATCAGTAAGCCAGTTTGCTACCTATCTGGTAACATATGGCTTGATGCCTAGTTGAGAGAGTTTATCTATTATACCTGTGTGGGGAATAGTATCAAAGGCCTTGGCCAGGTCAAGGTAGGTGGTGTGCACCATCTTCCCCTCATCTATGGCCTTGGTGACTGTCTCAAAGAAGTCGACCAAATTTAAGAGGCATGACCTCCCCTTGACAAAACCAGACTGTGTTGGATCAAGTGTCTGGAGGTTGCCAATGTCCTTGTTAATGAGGTCCATGATAATCTGCTCCATGGCCTTGCAGATCAGATTAGTTAGGCTGATGGGTCTATAATTTCCTGGATCCATGGATGCTCCACCTTTGTGGAAAGGGATGACAGTAGCTGTCCTCCACTCAGCTGGGATGAAGCCGGTACTCAGGCTTTGACTGAATACAGTGCCTAATGGTGCTGCAAGTTCCTGCCTGAGTTCATGTAGGATGCAGCCTGGGATTTTATTGGATGCTGTATTTTTTGCCTTTGAGAGGGCAGTGATGACTTGCTCTCTAGAGATAAGGGGTAAGGGGAGGGGAGCAGATAGTAGGGATGTCCTGTTTTACTGATGGGGAGGACAGAGGAGTGAAGTTTTCACTGAACCTATCTGCCTGCAGGTTGGCTATATCTACAGAATTTGTGTATGTGGTGCCCTTGGCCACCAGTTCTGAGAAGAATTGGGTGCTTCCCTTGAGATTGTGGACATATGTGAAGAAAGCCTTATGATTGTCTTTAGTAGATGTGGCCAGTTTGGACTCGAAGTTTGCTTTGGAGGATTTCACTAGTGCTCTTATTTGCTTGTTCAGGCTAAGGAGAGATTGCTTCCAATTAGACACCTGCTCCTTCTTGGTCCTGGACAGAATTTTTTTCCTTTTATTATAGAGTTTATTTATTGTAGATGTCCACCAGACAGGTTTACTCTTTCTTAAGGAGGAGGATTTCATCCTATCTTGTAATCCTGATTCCATGCAGCTATATAAATGTTCATATAGTACTTTGATTTAAATTTGGACATATGTGCCAGTTTCTGTGGAGGGGAAGGGGGCTGTGAAGCTGTTTATACCTTCCCTCAGGAGGTTGCAATCAGCTTGGGAGTTTTTTTGTTTGACCCTAGCTGGGGGGGGGGGGGGTCGGGGGAGATGGTTACTTCGAAAGTGACCGCTTTGTGATCAGTTCTTACCAGGAAGATGACACTGTAGGGATGCTGCAGTGGTGCCTCATGTTCGTTAATACCGAGTCCAAGATATTTTCACCTCTTGTGGGGTTGTCAGCCAACTGGTCCAAGGCATTTGCATTGAAGAAATCAAGGAATCTTTGGGCATTTGTGTTTTGGCATGAGTATTTCTTCCAATCTATGGTTGGATAGTTAAAGTCGCCCAGGATCAGGGTAAAGGGTTGAATCTTGATAGATTCGAAGAGGTCTAGATAGGTTGAGTGGGCATCTTGAGTCAGAGTTGGAGCCCTGTAGCTAGCTATGATTTGAATAGGGGTCTTGTCAATTGTTAGCTGAAATGGAGGTAGAAGAAAATCCCACCCTCCAATGTAGTTACCCTTATTCCATTGTTAGTTTTATTCCTTGTAATATCCCCTAGATGTTGTTTAGTGCCCATACACATATTCATTTCCATGTATTACCCTGGCAGGGATTCCAAAGTCCCACTATTTTTTCTAGTTAAATATCATACTGTTTCAGACGGGAATTTGTCTCAGTCTACATGATATTGACAAAGATGTCTCAGCTTCTGTAGTTTTTACTGTTGGTCAAATCCCACAGTTTTACATTCTGAAAACATGTCTGAGGCAAATAAAGTGCTATAAATATTTGTACAACTAACTGTGTGGAAAAGTTTCACTTTAGTAGTTAATATGTGCTTTACACAAAGAACACAGAGGTGTTATTCTGCAATATTACATAAGTAAACTGGTAAATACTATCACACCTGGCTAGCAGAGTGTTGATTTTATCCATTTAACTAGAAAATTAAGCATATTATCAAAAATACAGGCAACATTCATTTGCCCTAACAGCTCTTTGAAGAGACAACTGTCCAGCAGTTATGAATGAGAAAACTTGGAAACTTTCATAACTAGCAAGATCATGGGGGAGGGAGGTCTGGAACTGTTTTAAGGACTACAGCTTTTTAACATTAACAAAACATTGCCTTTGACTTCTTCTCTATTAAAGAAAATGAAACTGAGCCACAAAATAGACCCTTACCAGCTTAGAACATCTACAGAACATTGGAGTAATTTACTTAAAATGCAAATGCATTACTTTTTATAGGCCACCTAAGAAGCTAATGGATCCAACCACAACAATGTCACTATATCTAAAGAAAGGGAGGGAAAGAAAAAAAATCACAAATTTATGAAGTCTATGCTGTATTATATCATAGGCACCAAAGATGAATTGTGGGAGAAAAACATAAACAGTGAAAAGAAAAATCGTATTGGTGTTGTACTCCACATGACAACCATTTGGGGTTTAAGCAATAAAAAAAAATAAGGAACATCTAGACTGCTTCTGATATATTAGTACTACCTAGCATATCAAACTGTCATGAAAGTTTTACATTTTGGAGTTTTCCTTTAAACCTGAGGATAAAGGGGTAGTGCAGAGAATGTGCTGGGAAATGTACAAGAATCGTAGGAAGATCAAGGCTATGGAGTCTTATGGCCATTATGCCTTGTCAGTTCTCACCATAGACTGTATCTCCACTCTCAAGTAGGGCTAGGCCATTAAAGCCTAGAGTGAATTTATGAATACTCATCAAATTACCCAGGTCTAGCTGAAAGAAAATAGTGTATCACACTGCTTTATCTGCAGGGGGAGTCTATTCCAGAGGTGAGGGAGGTTCTGAGTAACAAATTTGTCTTTCTACCTGTTTCATTGATCTGCTGAAGCAGGTTTAGTTTTCTTGTTCTGGTATTTGTGGAACTATTTGATTTGTTAAGTTGGAAGAGAGATCCTAGACTATAGGGTCCGTAATTGTTCTGAGGGGACCTATAAAACACAAACAAGAGTGACAGTGCTTGGATCGCTTCTAGTCTTTTCTGGTAGTTTAAGGATTTTGTGATCCTCTTGGTTAGGAACCTCTAGGGACTTTTCATCTGTTTGATATTTTTGGTGAGGTACATCTCAAAGGGAGCACTGTAGTCTAGAATTGGCCAGATCAGTGTTGAATACAAGGAGACAATAAAATATTTAGATCTGGATGATATTCCTTTAGCAATTAGCTGTGTCAAGTTGAAGAATCTCCTAACAACTATTGCTACATGGTGATCAAAGGAGAAGGAATTATCTGAGTTGCAACATCATAACAGTGCTCTTCAAGCAGTCTGCAACAGATTTTCATTCTTACAGTATAAAAGAGAACTTTTAACTAATAAGAGAAAGCCCTGCATGCACCAGTAACATGGAGGCATGGAGCCCTCAATAAGGCCCAGACAACCCAGGACCGCATAATGACTCAGAAACTCATCAGAGTATAGGCTAAGAGAAAGGGATAGGGGACTCCTACATGAAAGACCTGCACTGTTTGAGGATTTTAGTTGAATCTAGAACAGAACCTGCTGTTGAAAACCGGGTAATCAGTAGGGCATATAAAATATTGCATGGAACCTGTAGGAATCAATTAGAAGAGGTTAGAAAAGATTGGGAAGGCAGATTGGATAAGCAATTCACTAAGAAACAATGGAAGGACATACATATGGCTCCCAAATATGCAAAAAAAGTCTTGAAGATTTTAGGATTTTTGCTTAGAAGCATTTACATAGGTATTTTTATGCCCCAAGCAGACTCCAAATAATTTTTCCTCAGGTAGATGGCAAATGCTGGAGGTGTGATGGGGAAGAAAGGGGTAACCGGAACATATGTTTGGGAATGTAATGAGTTGGCAAACATTAAAAATTCCCTACAGAGGACAGTAGTCAGAAATACTGGGTGAGAAGATGGGTGAACTAAGGAAATTATTTTCTGAGCTGGGATACAGGATCTGAATTGCCTAGACATAGTAAGGCCTTGTTAAGTTTAATTCTGGTGGTTGCCAAAAAAGCAATTACTAGAAAAGGGAGATCAAAATCTAAACCAACCATATTTAAAGTTGTGAATATTGTAACAGAGATAAAAGAACTGGAAGTGGGATCTTTTGAAAAGGATAGTAGCAAATTACATAGAAAAAAATGGAAATTGTGGGAAGAATGCATGCATAAAAATGTTTTAGAGGAGGAATGAGGTTTAAGGGAAGGCAGAAAATGACCAGCTTACATAATGTTGGATTGATTATAATGTAGGTTCATAGGTTCACAGGTTGGTACTAGGCTATCAGCCCTAGGGCCTATACAAGCCTAGCCATAACAATTCCCTGGCTATTTCTTCCCACATTATTTACTTTCCTGGACCCCTGTCTAGCAGGGCGACTGACGTGATCCCTGGGGTGAATTTCCTTTCTCCCATCCAATCGTCAAGGTTCCTCTTGAAGAGGTCCAAAGAGGCACTCTGCTTGACATGTATGGGCAATCTATTCCAGAGTCTGGGGAGTCTCTGGGTCAGGAACCTATCCCTCCAGCATGTTTTGTTTATTGTGATGACAAGGTTTAGATCCCTGGAGCGTGTAGCTCTGAGGGATTGGGATTTCTTTAAGTGTAGCATGTCCAACAGCTCTGGGTTTGACATGGCCTTGTATGTTAAGCAGAGATCGCCTCTGAGTAGACGATATGCGACAGAGTATAGCTGGAGGTTTTTAAGGCGGTCAGCGTAGGGCATCTGCTTTAGGCCTGTGATTCTTTTAGTGAGGTATTTCTGAGGCCTTTCCAGTTGTTGCAGATGTCTTGAGAGGTACATACCAAATGGGGCGTTGTATTCTATAATGGGTCTAATGAGGGATGAGTACAGTGGGAATATATGTGATACATAAAGTTTGTAACTGTGAACATGTTAATATGGTTTGTTTTCTTTTATATAAATGTGAATGGTCCTGTGTCACAAGTGATAATTCAATAAAGATGACCCAGGCACCCCATGGTGCAGGCAGGAAGGTTGGATTTGCCTATGCTGGGGGGGGGGGTATCTGCCTGCAGTTGAGGATTTGCCCTTGTGGATGCAGGGATGTGTCTGCCTGACTGCAGGGCAGAATAGTTAGGTAGCAATTGGGAACATGAGAAAGTTGATGTGGGCAGTGATGTATATGTCATGTTTGTTCCATCCAGTTAGGGGATTCTTTCCATTAAAAAAATCCCTGCTGCCTGCTAGTTAAGTGTCAAATTGCACTTATCAAACCTCTTAAACCTCTTCTTTGGGAAAGACAGTACTCTTCTTACCACAATATTGCCTCTCTCAACTCTGATACAATTACCCTGGACATGGGCACCTATGTCAATAACAATCATTCTTTTGATCACCATGTCTCAGTTGTGGTCAGGAAGTCCTTATACCTTGCTTGGCTGATCTGTAGGTGTATCACTGGGAGGTCCCATGCAGTCTTGGTCCTTCTAGAACCCTCTCTATTCTTCCATTATTAGATCTGTCCTAAAACATAATACCCCTTTTGAGAAGTACCTCAATAACACTTTGACCATCTTGAAAGATGCTAAAGTTTTCTGGCCAAGATAATTTCTGAACTACCCAATCTAAGCTGCCCTAAAAGACTAAAAGCCCTATCCATCTACTCTGTCTGATAGAGAGTCTTAAAAGTTGATCTCTGTTTAGTCTTTTTCGCACTGAAATTTCCTATTCTTTTGACAAGCCCCCCTGCACCCTTCACATCCCCTCTAAATTATATATACAAACCCTGAGATCGCACTACAGTGATAAAAGGGTAAATGTCCCAATCCTTACTGTACCACAATCTCCATTTCAAACTGCTGATACTTATTTCGTGTAGGCTGTCTTTAAATATAGTAGTGTTCGTTTAAATAAAGACCAGACTTCTGGGGACTTGTATAGTTCAGTGTTCCAGGTTTCTTTATTTTAAGGTTTCAATTAAATGGCTGTTCGCTGTTATCGCCTCGATGTTATGTAATTTGATTATGTGAGTCTTCAGCATTTTGAAGCAGACCCCCTGCAATATATAACATGGGAGGAATCACATTTTGTGATGAGGAAAACTCGCTATTTGGGTAGAATTTCCATTAGGAGAAGGGTTAAATGATTAGGAGTTGTTAGAATTCAGCCCCATCTCCCTTTTCTTGGTTAATTAATTGAATGGTTTATCCCAGTGGATGCCTATAGCATTTTATACATTCTGCTGGTTACATTAAGCTGGTACAGTACACATGTGGAAGAGATTCAGCTGTGAGAGACATAAAATGGCAAATTACGATAATGTGCTGTCAGAAGTCTCTAAACTGCTTAGGTGTTCATATTTTCAGTGTTGTGCTGATGCCTTGTCATAGAGTTCAGAATTCTTATTAAAGTATTTGAACCATCTAAGGTGCTGCGATTTTTATCCATGACTTAGCAATGTAATTAAGGTATTCTTTTTTCCTGGAACCGTCGAAAAATGAGTGCAAAATGGTATAAACATATAAAAAAATGAACAGAAAATGGTGTAAAATGCTGTAGGATAGTCATCCTACAGCTAGATAAAACCTAACTAAAATGATAACCATGATTTAGTAAGTGTCAGACAGACAGCTGAGTAAAGAGGACTGGGGGAAGTACCCAGTAACACACTGGGTGAAACTGCAAGCAAAATTGTTGTCCTTTCAAAATAAGGACACTCTTAAAGATTAAAGTAACACTGTTATGAATATAAATTTTAAATGAGAAATTATTACAGTTTTCATTTGACTATTGAGCAGAGTACATTAGTTTATGATGATATAGTACAGAGAATATAATGTGTTCTAGCTTGCCTAAACACCACCATCAACCAAACTTCCCATGCCAGATGCAAGTAATTGCTACCGGAGATTTCTTCCTCCTGCATGTATTACAGACTGATATTCAGTTTCCTGAACTACTTATATTTAGTTCTCATCTTTAACTAGCAAGGCCAGCTCTGCTTGGTAATCACTTTCTAAGAAAGAATGTGTGTTTGTTGTTGCAAAAACAGAATCTAGGAATCCCCCAAATTAAAGTTTATGTCTGATCTAATATCTGTTTTTATTTACAAAGGCTCTTCTTAGACTCAGTGTAGTCTCAGGCATGGGGGTTTCCTTGGTGTGGAATTATACTTAATCACACGGTCTAATTTAATTACATAGGGCCAAAGACTACTAAATGCTTTTATTCAGAATCTGTAACATTAATATTCATCTTGTGGTATGTATGATGCAATGATTTTCATGTTTATGTCTATTTACAGAATAACTCAGTGTTCTAAAGATTAGACAGGGCCTTCAAAACAAGCTATGATGCTTTCCATGTTATGGTGCTATGTGATGTAATTTAATTTGATTTAATAGGAAAATGTCTGCTAAAATTATTTTGATATTGATTTCTGTGGTTATATATGATATAGAACTTCTCATGCATGTAATTCAGTACACAAGTAATATAAGTATTTAAAACTTGTCTCCCACTCCCTTGCATACAGCAATGAAATGATGAAATAATTATTATACTGGAATGCATGCCTATTTATAAGGGTATACTGCTCATTCAGGTCCTTAAAGTATTATACAATTCAAATGAACAACAGATTTTTTCTAATCCTACACTATTAGCCTGTGCCACCATCTAACCCACTTTGTCTTCTGCTTTTAAACGAATTTCGTTCTTGGATAAAATGTCTTCTAGTTTGCACAGGTATTTATTTTAAAGTGTGTCATTATTTGTGTTTATAATACAGTGCATGTATGAACAAACTGTATTTATCTTAAAAGCATGGGTATTTATCATATCATTCATTAACCAGGTCGGCTGATTTTCATTGACTCTCACCAGCTGCAACCTGTGCCTAGCAAAGATAGTAAAGACAGAAATTGAACATTTAAACACATTATGTATTAAACAATGCAGTCTAATGATGAATCTAGGTACATCTTGTTTGCTGTAGCATAGACTAGATCCAGGCCTGCTGAATCTAGCTTTGTTTGTATGCTTGTTGTTAGTTTGCTTGTTATTTCCCTGGAACGCTAATTCCACCTAAAATGCGGCTTCTCAGCGCTTCTGTGGATCCCTAGTGATATCTGCATTGCTTACTGTACTTATTTCCTTGTTTCACTTGAAAGAAAGTTACTGTTTGTCGTTTTTGCATTTAAGTTACCTGTAACACATTGCACTTAAGTTACCTGGCACTTGCTCACTAAAGCAATTATATAAGTCAGCACTAAAAATTAAAAGCACTACACCCTCACTCCCCATTGGCCCTTGTTTTCAATTATAAAGGAATTCCCAATATTATTGTAGCATGTCCAAAGGTCAGTTGTCAATCTCCTCTCCAGTCCAGCTGGTGAACCTGGGAATCGTGAGGCAATGTTACAACTGCCTCATGTACACAGACAACCCTCTCCTCCTCCCAACAAATTCCAACACATGTGAGAGATGCAACAATATAGCCAAACTGGAGGCTAAGCTCTCTCAACTCAGTACAGGCGTAACCAGTCAGGAGGAGAAGGAAACCACACTCACTACAATTCCAGTCTCACATAGACCTACCACAACAGCAAACCAAATACATAATCACACAAAAACATACTCTGAGGCTCTAAATAAAGATCTGCCTAAGCAGCAGAGTCCTCCAAAGCAGACACTCAAGCAACCGCTACCCCAAAACAAAACACGTGCAACACATATCTCACAAAGCCAGTGTGCCGAACAGTCACAGCCCTTAAGGCTAAACAACACACCTGATACACTTGTAATAGGTGACTCTATCATCAGGCACACTGACGTCCCGCTCACCAGGCTGAACAAGGAGAAGGTCATGGTGAGCAGCCTGTCGGGCGCTAGGATCCGCCACATAACACAAGCACTCAGGTCACTCCAAGGCAAGTACAAATATGACTCAGTCATTGTCCATGCTGGTGTGAATGACCTGAGATGTACCTCCCTGGACTACATGAAAAGAGACATAGAAGAGCTCTCTGAGCATGTAGCCCAGGCCGGTATGACCCTGACCTTGAGTAGCATCTTACCCTCACCAAGAATGATGCCACAATATGAAGACAAGATGATCAATTTCAACAATTGGCTTAAGTACTGGTGTCATTCAAAGGGGATCCAATGCCTGTCAGCCTGGGATGATATGCTCGACAAGCCACGATGCTTCGCTAGGGACAGCTTGCACCTGTCACCCCTGGGCTTTCGGATATTGGCAAAGGCTCTTCCTACCCCCATAGTGCCTTTTTTAGGCAAGGCTCAAAAGACAAACCCACCTTCATAGGTATCACAAGGGATAAGAAACTAAGAGTAATGCTACTCAACGGCAGAAGTCTAAACCTCAAGATGCATGCACTTGAAACTCTCCTTAGCATGGAGAACATCGATATCTGTGCAGTAACAGAAACCTGGTTCAGGGCTCCTGAGAGCACCCCAGCACTACCAGGTTATACCTCATACCACGCTTTTCGGCCCCAAAACTTGGACCGAACCACAAAAGGAGGGGGAGTATCGATATTCATCAAAGATACCCACACCTCCAGGTTGGTGGCAAAGCACGAAGCATCAGAGACTATCCATGTGCAACTAACAGTGGGTAAAACTGCCTTCTAGTTTATAACCTGCTACAGACCACCATCCCAAACCCAGGAACCCCACTCGGCCTTCCTGTAAACACTGGAAAATATGAAGGTCTCTCCAAACACCATTATATTGGGCGACTTCAACTACCCAAACATAGACTGGGAGCATTACTCTAGCTCCAACACCCTAGCCCAAAGTTTCCTAGAATTCATAAACTCAAATGCTATGGAACAACTTGTTACCACTCCCACAAGAGGGGAAAACATACTGGACCTGATCATCACCAACATGGGGACTCTATGCTCCAGACCAGAAGTGTATCCCTCACTGGTAAGATCAGACCATAAACTGATCTCACTGGATATTCACACCCCGACCCCACCCCCTGCCCAGAAAACCACAGTGAAAAACTTCTCTAAAGCAAATTTCACACTCCTCAAAACTGAGGTGGAATCCTTTAAAGCCCCCGGGCCTGTGGAAAATATGGCCCAGACCGCAGAATCCTTTATAAATGCATTCTATGAACACCTTCAGGAATGCATAGATCATGCAATCCCAAATAAAACCAAGACCCAATCCTCCAAAGGCAGACATCCTGTCTGGTGGACCCCAACCATAAACAAACTATACAATAGAAGGAGGAAGCTACTACATGATAGAGCAAAATCCCAAAAAGGGAAGGCATCTCTGATCTCTGATCAGTATTAGCAAAAAACTAAGGGCACTCATAAAATCGTCTAAGGCCAGCTTCGAGAGAAAAATTGCACAGGACACTAAGGATAATCACAAGGCTTTCTTTAGTTATGTTAGGAACCTTGGTGGGAATTTCCAGATATGCTCAGAATTAGTCCAAAATTACAAAAAATACACTGAACCCACAGACATTGCCAACATCCTAGCTGACAGGTTCAGCGCAAACTTCTCCCCCCCCCCACCAAAAGGGCAAATATCTATCTCAGCAGAGTGCTGCCCCCCTGACATCTCAGATGCTCAGGTAAGAGCTGCCCTCTCCAAAGCAAAAAACACAGCATCAATGGGACCAGATGGTGTCCCGGGCTGCGTCCTACATGAACTCCAAGAAGAGCTAAACCCAAACATAAAACTACTGTTCAATCTCAGCCTTACTGCAGGATATGTACCCAAAGAGTGACGTACAGCAACAGTGGTCCCTCTCCACAAAGGTGGTGCCTCAACGGACCCTGGAAACTATCGCCCCATAAGCCTGACTAGCTTGGTCTGCAAAGCTATGGAAAGGATCATCATGGACCTCATAAATAAAGATATTGGGGACCTACAGACACTGGATCCTACCCAGTTCGGCTTTGTTAAGGGCAGATCCTGCCTCTTAAACCTGGTCGACTTCTTTGAAACAGTCACCAAGGCCATTGACGAAGGGAAGGTGGTCCACACAGCCTACCTGGACCTCGCAAAAGCCTTCAATACAATACCCCACTCTGGCATTATAGATAAGCTCACTAGCTTAAATATAAGCCCCTATGTCACTAGATGGGTTGCAAACTGGCTCAAGGACAGAACCCACATGGTTAGAATTGCTGGAGCCATGTCAGACTCCAAACCAGTTACAAGTGGCGTCCCACAAGGCTCAGTCCTGGGATCTCTCTTGTTTGGTATATATTTCTCGGAGGTACAGGCCAACACAGAAGGACTGTGGCTGACCAAGTTCGCAGATGACTGCAAAATGGGCGCCATAATCGACTCTCCAGCCGACACAAGCATCCTCCAAAAGGGCCTCATAGAAACAGACAACCGGTGCCAGAGCCATGGGCTCAAGCTAAATGCCAAAAAGTGTATAGTCATCCCCTTTGGCAAAAACAAAGTGCCCACAAATTACCACATAGGTGGTAATCCATTAAGTACAGAAGAAGTAATTAGGGACCTGGGGACCCAAGTTGATAGCAATCTCTCATTTGACAACCACGTGGCCAAAGTGGTTAGAAAAACATTTTATATAGCCCATCTAATCATGAAGGGATTCACATCTAGATTAGGGGAGGTCATCGTGCCTCTTTACTCATCCCTCATCAGGCCCATAATCAAGTACAATGCCCCTTTTGGGATGTACCTTACCAAACACCTGCAGCAACTGGAAAGAACCCAAAAGTACCTCACCAAGAGGATCAAATGCTGCCCGGTTAAAAAAACTCCAGCTCTACTCAGTGGCATACCGCCTGCTCAGAGGTGACCTGTGCCTGACGTATAAAGCCATGTCCAACCCGGAATTAAGGGACATGCTGCACCTCAAAAAATCCAAATCCCATCGAGCTACATGCTCGAGAGACTTGAACCTCAGCAATGAAATAAATAGGACATGCTGGAGGGACAGATTCATAACCCAGAGGCTCCCTTCACTGGAATAAAATCCCAGTCCAGGTTAGGCAGAGTCCCTCATTGACTCTCTTCAAGAGGAATCTTGATGAGTGGATGGGAGATTGTAGGTTTACCCCGGGTATCACTTCTGTGTCACTGTTAGACAGAGGCACAGTATACTAACCTTGAAAAAGGGCATAGCAAAATTAATTTAAAATGGGTGGCGAAAGCCAAACACACTCTGGCTAGGCTTATAAATGCCCTAGGGCAGGTAGCCTAGTATGAACCTATTTGTGCAAACACCATATTACAAACAGAAGAAGCA